>NW_005871079.1:9147941-9227631 GCF_000147115.1 Myotis lucifugus
TGTGCCCTCTTGCAGTCTGGGACCCCTTGGATGATGTCCACCTGCTGGCTTAGGACTGCTCCCCGGGGGATTGGGCCTAAGCTGGCAATCAGACATCCCTCTGGCAGCTCGGGAGCCCTCAGGGTATGTCCATTTGCCAGTGGAGAGCAGGCCTAAGCTGCAGTCTGACATCCTTAGTGCTGCTGAGGAGGCGGGAAAGGCTCCCACCACCACCGCTGTACTGGCAGCCGTCAGCCTGGCTTGTGGCTGAGCAGAGCTCCCCCTGTGGGAGCGCACTGACCACCAGGGGGCAGCTCCTGCATTGAGCGTCTGCCCCCTGGTGGTTAGTATGTGTCATAGTGACCAGTCATTCCCAGTCTTTCTGCTGTTAGGGTCAGTTTGCATATTACCCTTTTATTATATAGGATAGAGGCCTGGTGCATGGGTGGGGGCTGGCTGGTTTGCCCTTCAGGGTGGGGGTCCCCACTGGGGTGCCACTGGGGTGCCTGGCCAGCCTGGGTGAGGGGCTGATGGCTGTTTTCAAGCTGGCCACACCACCTTTAGGGTAGGGGGTCCCCACTGGGGTGCCTGGCCAGTCTGGGTGAAGGGCTGAGGACCGTTTTCAGGCTGGCCAAGCCTCCCCAGCGACAGAAGCTTCCAGCCTCTCCTTTTTTTCTTTTTTTTTCCCTGGGATTTATTTATCTTCTATAATTGAAACTTTGTAGCCTGGAGTGGAGCTCAGAGCCGGCTAGGGCTTGGCTTCCTCCATCCCAGGGGCAACCCAACACTCCAGCTCAGTGGCCACGGCCAGTTGAAAGCAGGTATCTGGGTTTGTTTAGCTTCTATAATTGAAACTTTGTTGCTTTCAGAGCTCAGAGCCGGGCTGTGGCAGGCGGGGAACCTTGGCTTCCTCCATCACTGGAGCAAGCAAGCCTCCTGCCTGTTCCAGCTCCGTGGCTGCCGGCCACCATCTTTGTTGGCAGTTAATTTGCATATCTCGCTGATTAGCCAATGGGAGGCGTAGCGAAGGTATGGCCAATTACCATGTTTGTCTATTATTAGGTAAGATAAACATGATACATGTAATAATATAAAAATAAAACATGTTTTTAGGAGTTTGCTTGACAGGATATCAAAATCACTTGTTGATATGAAACCATATTTCAATGGAAGCCTTTTATTCCAGTGAGCAAATATGTGTAATCTATAGTTTTTCTCATTTTTAAATCGTATTGAATGAAGCAATAGGCACTTTATTTGAGGCAATACATTTTTCTGAGAATGGAAAGGTTTGTTCAAAAGTAGGATACCTGAGAAGTAAATACTGCTATGTCTATATTTTACCTTTTTTTCTAATGACATTTGAATGTAAGATAAGATGCTCTTAATAAAAGATGACTCATTTTCTAAAATATTGCACTGCTGATTGGGTAAAATAGGTTTGAGGGAAGGAGAGCTATGGAAATAGAAAAGGAAAAAGAGTAATTTCTGAGAGTTACTAAACTGTAGATGGATTTCTAAAAATAACAGCAGTTATACTGGGTCGGCCAATTGTATTTAAAAGAGGATTCCAGTAAATGGTGGGCATTGCTTTGTAAATGGCCATTTCTAAATTTTACAAATAATTATATCCAGTCACAAAATGACCCATGGGGTTTTCCAATGTCTCTTGCCCTTTGGTCCAAGTGGGTTTTCTCAAAGAGTGTTTACAATGGATGACTATAAGAATTATTTGAAAAAATAAAAGAGAAAGGTCATATTCAGAACATAGGCCACCAGATGTATGACAAAAATGAAACCATAAGACGTGGGGAAAGACTAGTAAAGAATAAATAGTAACAATAAATAGTAAAGAAATAACTGGATATCCACAAGTGGGAAATGATGTTGAATCAACGACTTTAGATTAAAAATAACCACAATGTGCATTTGGCATCTCATCATATAGAGCAGTGCTTCTCAAAGTGTGGCCCGTGCACCACCTGCATCTAAGTCACCTGGTGATAATTAAAGACACAGATTCCAGAGCCTGCCTTAGACTCATTGGTTATCTAAGAACAAGATGTAAAAAATCTGAATTTTCTCTAAGTCCCCTACATAAATTTTTGTACATTAAAGCTTGGGATCCACATGCAGTGTTTTGGAGTTAAGAAAACAACTATTGGAACCCCAGCTCTGCCCATTATGGGAAAAGAATCTCTCTGCATTTCAGTTTTCTCATCAGGAAAGTGTTGATAATAATAACCTTATAGGTAGGCTGTGATGGTTAAATGAGATATTGTATATATAGTAGTCCCCTGCCTTTTCCACAACTTTGCTTTCCGTGGTTTCAGTTAACTGCAGTCTGAAAATATTAAATGAAAATTTCCAGAAATGAATAATCCATACATTTTCATTTGCATGCTGTTCTGAGTAGTGTGAAGGAATCTCATGCAATCTTGTTCTGTCCTACCCAGGATGTGAATCATCCCTTAGCCCAGGGTATCCATGTGTGTATGCTAACCAACTATTGATCATTCAGTAGTCATCTCAGTTATCAGATCAACTCTTGCAGTATCACAGTGCTTGTGTTCAAGTAACTCTTATTTTATTTAATAACTAGAGGCCCGATGCATGAAAATTTGTGCAAGAGTAGGCCTTCCTTCCCCCAGCTGCCAGCACTGGCTTCCCTCTGGCACCC
The DNA here is from genome assembly GCF_000147115.1 of Myotis lucifugus. Lineage (NCBI taxonomy): Eukaryota > Metazoa > Chordata > Mammalia > Chiroptera > Vespertilionidae > Myotis > Myotis lucifugus. The sequence continues at coordinate 9,150,601 of NW_005871079.1, forward strand.
GGGACCCCAGCTTCCTTCCTCCAGCCGCCAGTAGGCACCCAGGACCCTGTCTGGCTTCTCCCGGGCTTCCCACAGGTACCCGGGACCCGGGCTCGCTTTGCTCTGGTCAGGGCTTCGTCAGGAAGGATGTCCAGAAGATATCCAGTCTAATTAGCATATTACCCTTTTATTATTATAGATGGCCCCAAATCACAAGAGTAGTGACATTGCCAATTCAGATATGCCAAAGAGAAGCCATAAAGTGTATGTGTGCATAGGAAAAAACATAATATATATATGGTTCGGTACTATCAGCAATTTAAGGCATCCACCAGGGGTCTTGGAATGTATCTCTTGCAGATAAAGGAGACTACTGAACACTCCATATCTAGTAAACTGATTAGAAATGTAAAATTTTAATTGTAAACTGATAACTTTGTACTGTGTCCCTGCACATAAAGGACAGTACCTCCACTTGTATGCCAATATGCTAGGATAAGATGTGGAGGGGGAAGACAGTGATACTGATGATCCTGACCCTGTGTAGGCCTAAGCTAATGTGTCTTAGTTTTTTAACAAAAAGTGTAAAAAGTAAAAAATTAAATAAATTTGAAAATAGAAAAATAATTATAGAATAAGGATATAAATAAAATATTTTTGTACAACTGTGCAATGTGTTTTAAGCTAAGTGTTGTTACAAGAGTTGAAATGTTTAAAAAATTTACAAAGTTTATAAAGTAAAAACATTACAGTCAGCTAAGGGTGATTTATTATTGAGAAAAGAAATTTTCTCTTTTTACAAATTTCGTGCAGCCTAAGTGTACAGTGTTTATAAAGTCTACAGTTGTGTACAGTAAAGTCCTAGGCCTACATATTCACTCACCACTCACTCACAGACAAACTCAGAGCAACTTCCAGTCCTTCAAGCTTCATTCATGGTAAACCATTTTTTAACCTTTGATACCATATTTTCACTGTATCTTTTCTATGTTTAGATAAACAGATACTTACCATAGTGTTATAAATGCCTAAGTATTGAGTACAGCAAGTAGCATGCTGCACAGGTTTGTAGCCCAGGAGCACTAGGCTATACCGTATGGCCTGGGTGGCAGTCTATACCATCTAAGTTTGTGAGGTGCACCCTATGATGTTTGGAAAAGGACAAAATCACCTAAGAAGCATTTCTCAGAATGATTCCCATTGTTAAGCAACACATCTCTGTATATTAAACTAGAGGTGTGCTCTTGTTGCTTTTCTGATGCATCAATGAGCTGACAACTAACCATGTAACCATCCTCAGAGAGAAGTCCACCAGACAAGATGAGCCAAGAAGCAAGAAGGCCATAAATTATTGCTAGGGTGGAGGCTAAATGGGGTGAAAATGGAATCATGCAATGGGAAGGACCTCCTAGAACTAATGGATGTGTCTCATGAGGGAGCCAGCATTTGAACACCTACCACACAGGTGGTTTTGAGGCCAGTCTGTGTTAGTCAGAAAAGCAGGGCAAATAGCAGGAAAGTATTGCAACCATATACCTGGTTGACTAACAGGTCCTTGTCTTTTGCTCCCTTCTTTCTTCTTTGATACCTGACATGAGTGGAGTCAAGCTTTGTAAAGGAAGGAGAACAACTAACCCCAGAATAAAACCATTTTCCAACCAAACTTAACTCCAAGATAGGGGTAGGGAGGAAGAGCAAATGAGTGTGCATGAGCGCACACACACACACACACACACACACACACACACCCCTTAGTGTCCTCATTGGCAATGGGGAAAGGAATGCTTTAAACCAGGTATGAGATTGGAATTTTATTTTATTTTATTTTTTTTTTTAATATATTTTATTGATTTTTTACAGAGAGGAAGGGAGAGAGACAGAGAGTCAGAAACATCGATGAGAGAGAAACATCGATCAGCTGCCTCCTGCACATCTCCCACTGGGGATGTGCCCACAACCAAGGCACATGCCCTTGACCGGAATCGAACCCGGGACCTTTCAGTCCGCAGGCCGACGCTCTATCCACCGAGCCAAACCGGTTTCGGCGAGATTGGAATTTTAAACTGGACTAGACAGGCTTCTTGTCATGGTCACATGAAGAGGCATATGGGCTCCCCCTTCCCCAAACATTTGGTTGTGTGTAGAGTGATAACACCACACACACACAAATTCCAAGAAGGTATGTAAAGATTGATTACTTATATAATTGAGGTCTCTGGAAAGAACAGGGCAGTTCCTTTAAGCAGGCTCAAAATTGTTTGAAAGAGCCAGAAAGGGGACTGGCCTGGGTTTATACTATAATTGAGGGGTGGGGCCAGGTGAGAGTTTGCCCACATGTGTGCAGGTCAGGCCTTGTGTGATTTGGATCTCCTCCCCAGGGCCAAAGGCGGGAGCACCAGGCTTTCTTATCAGCTAGCCCAGAAGTGGGGCACAAAAAGAAGAGAAGGCTTAAGAGTTACTACCATTGAATATCAATAACTGAAAGCGATGGGATATTGTGGAATCTACCTGAGGCATTCATTGCTTGCGGGTCTGAGGAAAGGGAACCGTTAGCACTGTAAGAAAGGGAGAGCTCATGTTAAGTCCCCTCTATGGTAGAATGGCCTCTGAAACAGGGTGAGACTTAACACAGAGGTCCTATTGCTACTTAAGTGAGTTTTATAGAGTTGAGGAGCATCTAAGAAGTACTTCAGTTATATTAGAGGACTGTTCAGTAGCATACCACTCTATCAGCATCAGACCAAGCCAGAACAGGAAAGTCCAGTCCATAGGACTTGGACATAAAGCCTCACCTGACCAGCTTTAAGATCAGGCCCTCCCACTAAAGCATCAGGTGTGATGTGGGAATGGGGCTTGCAGAGGCTTGACCTATTAGGCCAGATGCTGAGGGGTGCCTGCACTATAAACCAATGGCACGTATCTTGGTACACATTAGTGTCCTCCTCAAATAAATTATTCCATTTAACATTTAAATACCAGTGTAAAATAGTTCAAAGGCTCCAAGTGGAATTATTTTAAAATTGACACCTAGTTTAGGAGAGAGGAGATACTTTGGATTAGATGAAATATCTCTATATATAAAAGCCTAAGCAACCATCTGACTGTTCGACCATTCGACCGGTAGCTATGATGCGCACTGACCACCAGGGGGCAAACACTTAATGCACAGGCATGGAAACAGGGAACAGACGGGTGAATCTCAGAGGGAAGGGGAGGGGGGTGGGAAGAGATTAACCAAAGATCTTATATGCATACTAGAGGCCTAGTGCATGTATTCGTGCACTGGTGGGGTCCCTCGGCCTGACCTGCGGGGATCGGGCTGAAATCAGCAGTCCGACACTGCTCGAGAGGTCCTGGATTGTGAGAGGGTGCAGGCCAGGCCAAGGGACCCCACTGGTGCATGAATCCATGCACTGGGCCTCTAGTGAATATTATAAAATAGAGTATCTTCTCTTTTCCATAGTGTTTAAAGGTTATTCCCCATAACCCTAATTTAAGACCTTCAGGCTTTTAAATTAAACTGAAGTTTTAAAAAAGCACTGTGTGTTAAAGCAGGGATTATATATCCCCCTTCCCTTTTCATATATATATATATATATATATATATATATATATATATATATTCCAATGCACGAAATTTGTGCAAGGGGCTCGGCCCTCACAGCTGTTGCAGCTTGCCTCAGCCCTCACAGCCCCAGCTTCGTCCAGAAGGACATCCGGAAGGTCATTCAGCTGTCTGGTCTAATTAGCATATTACGCTTTATATATATATTGCTATAACTTCTGAATTTATTTAGGGCTGTTTGCCCAAATCTGCTAATATTTGGAATTACCTGGGAACCTGGAAATTAACAATATGGATTCCTAAGCCTCATTCTACACCCACTACATTAGAATGTCCAGCAAGAAAGTTTATGGATTTGTAATTTTGACCAGTGACCCCCTCCTTCCAGATGATTGATGCCACTCCAACATATGACCTCATGTAGGACCTCTATTGGACTGATAAGGTCTCTAATGTCAGCTGAGAAAAGCCTGGAGCAGTAGGAAAACAGCAGTTTTGAGAACATATGAAGTGCCTTTCCTATTTGCTCTAATAGCACCCTGTCCACATCACTATTAAGCACAGTTCACACACTGTTGCCTCTTAGATATACACCTTTTCCCCAAGACTAAGCTTCTTGAAGACAGAGAACAAGTGTTTCCTAAGGTGGAGTTTTGGCAATTAGGGCAGATTATTTATTGAGTAAATATAAGAATGAAGGAATGAATTTATGCATGAATACATGAATACATGATGTGATAACTGCATTAATTAAAGGGATTCAAAATAATTATGAAACAGGCAGATAACAAAAAGTCAGTTGTTTGTTTTGAAAGAAAGCATATATGACCATTATTCTCAAAGAGTGACCTATATACCCAGCACCATAAAAACCTGAGCACTAAAGTTTATGTGTAATGAAAATGCAGTAAAACCCTCTCAAGGTCTTTAGTAAAAAGCAGCTGCTAAAAATTCTTAACAGAGAGAACATTCTAAGAAGAAGTAAAATATGCCCATGTATATAACCTAAAACCATGCATGTGTTATGCAAGAAACCTTTATAAGTAGGAACTTGTTAAACATTTGTACTGTGATTTTTATTCATTTATTAGCTTGGGTTCTTGCCTGGCATTGACATGTTTCTCTTTGTTGAAGAATTTTATGCTTTCCTATCTATCTATTTGTATGAACATCTATGTTTATGCCAGACTTTTTTTACTCTATATAGTATCTAACATACAACACTACACACATTGATACTTAATAAAGGTTATTTGAGCATGAAGATTTGATTACTGGAAAATGGTGATTGAATATTTAATAGAAGATGACATCTTTGAATTTAAATGTACACTCTTTTTTAAAATGGTAACTAGAAATAGTTGGGGAAAACCTTAAAGAATGAGCTATTATGTTTCTGGGTTATGTCAGCAATAATTCTCTACTATATTAGTTCCTTCAAAGGTGAATGGTTTTTTATTATGTTATAACCTTAACTTGCCATCTATTATGAAACAGTGTATGAAGCTTAAATTTGGGATTTTCAGCTTCACAAACTCTCTAACAATTATGAACTCTAACTGACTTCATAATTAGGTCTAGACAAGGTTAACAATCACCTGCCACTCTGTTAATGTTATTGTTCATCTGTGAACCTTGCAAATTCTTGTAAGTAACTGTGATATTTGCTTTCAAAAACAAACATTCTTATAACCTTTCAGGAGTGAAAAATCTTACCACAAATCAGGAAGACTCTTGGAGCTTGAGAGGCACCTTCAAAACCAACTCTGTCCACTTTGGGGAAGAGAACTCCAAGTTGAAGAACATTAAAAGTAAGGAACTTTTTCTTTTTTGTTGTGTGTTAATCCTCACCCCAGGATATTTTCCCATTGGTTTTTAGAGAGAGTGGAAGGGAGAGGGAGAGGCAAAGAGAGAGAAACATCAATCTGAGAGAGAGACATCAATTGGTTGCCTCCCGAATGTGCCCCAACCCGGGGCCAGGAATTGAGCCTGCAACCAAGCTACATGCCCTAAACTGGAATCAAACCCATGACCCTTCAGTCTGCAGGCCAATGTTCTACCCACTTGGCTAGGGCAGGAATTTTGTCAATATCAACCCTGCCAGGCAGAGTTGGGATCAGGACTCTGGTCTTTCTAATCAAAATTCTTGGCAGTGTCTCACACAAATTCAAGGAAAACATTTTATAACACAAGACAAAATTTACCCAGAGTAAAGCATTCAGGAGCTATGCTTTTGTGAAACAATATTCTTGTGATTATGCTACTAGATGACTCTCAGATGGTCAGATAATTTACAGAAACTTCCTCCTGTGGGCAGCATCTGCTGTTGCTATATATGATTTGCTGAGTGTTTTTCTCAGTAGACTATATACTTTGGTTACTGAATAGTCAGCATCCTATGAACTATGTGTTCAAATATAGTTCTTATGAACCATAACTTACTTTCCACATGGTTCTCAGTAGTGACCAGGAATTTAATAATAATCACAGGTGTTTGCCTCTGATATAAAAAACATTTCCCAAGGTGATATTAAGCTTACTACCATTAAGAAGGAAGCCTTTCTTAGTTTATCTCAGCTCTCTCTCGCTCTCTCTCTCTCTCTTTCTCTCTCTCTCTCTCTGTTTCAAATCAATTAGTAAGAGGTGGAGAAAGAATTTTAAGACAGGAATGTTAGACCTCAAACTCTGTGCTCTTAGCCATTATTCTGCACTGCCGTCAAAGTGACCTGTTCCTCCATCCTCCATGGACCAGCCTGAGCTAATGGACACCTCCGGTAACCTGATGCATACAATTCAGGGTCCTTGCTCAAATGCACCATAACCTAGGATTCTCTTTGATCCTGCCCCTGTCATGCATGTGGGAAACACAGAAAGTTGCTTGTCCTGCATGTTCAATATTTTGTTCGCCTTCCAGATTATTTTCCCCTTGGATGAAAGCCTTCTGGAATCAAATTTTCCTGGTCACCAGAACCTCTGTTCCTCTAGAATATATTCTTTCATGATAAAAAGTACTCTTTACCACTTAGACCTGCCCTTCCCATGCATACTGAATGCAAAGCAACCCAATTTAACGAGAACATGGCTAGCCGACCACAGGCCATAAATGAATAAGCCTTTATTCTGGATACATTTGACATAATAGAAATTTTTCTCAGAAGAGAGTTATCAATTTAAGATATACAATTTGGGGAGATAGACCACTGATTCTACTGCTGAGCTGTTCTTTCCGACATAGTCAAATGTGTCTTTACAAAGAGCAGGCTTCACATTGCAGTCAGAGCGTGGACATGGGAGGTCCTGGAATAATCAGGAAGCCACCCAGTTGTACAGCCTTTCATTCTCTCATTAAGTCATTGTCTTCTTTCAGCCTTTCAGAAAAAGAAAAATATTATTCCCCATGGCAACATCTAAAACATTACATTGGGCCCATTTAGAAAGGAATTTCAGAATAAAAGCAATATTTTTAAGTAGTGGAAAGATAATTCTGAAGTGCTCTGTCATAGAAAATATTTAAGGGTAGAAAGAGTTGGAGGCCTAGGGTTTGCAAGAGACAAATTGTCATTTATCACTTCCCGCCCAGCCCCTCTCTTCACCCCCTTTTCTTTCTACTTTTTATTCTTGTCACCCAATGTTTCCTCATTCATTTGTTCCTTTTGCAGACTGGTATTGTGCATCTCCTATATTCTAGGGAGACTTAATAATAGTTCCTCAAAATGAAGATAGAGTGTAAACTAGAAGGCAAAAAACATGATTTTGGACTCAAAGAAGCAGAAGCATCTAAAAAGAAACAAGAAACAAAGAGAGAAAGGAAAAAGAAAAGGTAGGAGTGGTGGGAGCAATAGTAGGTAATTTTGTGGACTGTCAACCACCCCAAGGTATTATTATGGATCCTTATTGATTGTGAAAATGACTACGTTTGCAAATGAAGCGCAAATAGAGACAAGGACACATGAGATGTTAACTGGGAAATTATGTACTTCATTTGGTGATACAAATTGTTGGTATGGCTGGGCTAGAGTCAAGGCTATGAAATGCCCTTGCTATTTGGGGTCAGAGGAGGGGATGTGACATGGAAAGGGAAAGGAGATGTGATAAGGAGTGGCTGGTGTGCAGAACAATCTCTTAGCTCTCTTATAAATTTATAGTGCTAGTTTTTGTGAAGTTAGTTTTGTACTTGGCTTAGCAGATAATTACAGAAGATGAGACAGGTAAGTGCTGGAGGAAGATGCTACTGATGTGATTTTTATATCCTGGTAGAGGGCTGACTGTTTAAAGGTCTTGGCTCCTGCCAGCCTGGATTGGGTTGCTCCTGTGGTATTAAAAAATAAGTAATCCAGAAGAATTTGATGTTGAACTATGTTGGTCTCTGTAAATGTCTTAGTGGAGCTATAAAGCAAGACCACATTTCAATTGGCACAGGTGGAATTTTACATCATGAGAATGGTTATTCCTACTGTTGATCAATTTGGAATAGATTATTACTGGGCCAGGAATATGGCCTAGAATAAATCTTTATCTTTGAGAAAGATACTCTTCTCCTCCCTGCATCCTGCCATGAATGGTCTTGAACTCCAAAGCCTAGGTACTCATGTTCCTGGTGAAATGGGTCAACTGACCTCTACAGGGTGGGGAAAATTTATAGGCTAGAAAGGAAGTGACCCTTTGGATGAACCAGAATATGTATTTTCCATCATCCTTGTTGTTTAATTAAATCATTTAAAATATTACAATCTTGTCTTAAAGACACTGGGGAGAATTGGGGAAAGAGCTTGCTTCATGCATGGAATGGCATAGGTAAATGGAGGTATGCACACCCACCTCTCCCCCCCAAAGTAGAGTGCTAGTAGCAGAAACAGACACTCTTAAAGGACATCTATACCCAGCAGAGTGGTGGCCCTGTCACAGGACCTTTGGAATTTCAGTTTACAGAGTCCTGGGGACAGTTAGAGCAGAAACAGAGGATATGAGCCAAAGGACACGAAGGCCCTGATTATGAATATCAAGAAAGCAGTAATGGGACTCTCAGAAAGAACTGGTAGGCAATGTACAATTTCTTAAAGTAATTAAATTTGAGTATAAATGGAAAAAAAACTTCAATTAGAGCCAAATCAGTGAAGTTTGTACTCTGACTGGCAAATATCCTTCTGACATGATCCAGGAGCCAAGCAAGTATTCTAAATACCCCACCATTGTCATCTGTTTTCATACAAGCCAGCCCTGATGATGAAAACTGCCAACAAACCTGTATTACATGTTTTTTGTGTTCCATATACAGTGCTAACACTTTAAAATTCTTAGGATAACATTTTGGGTTTTATAACACAAGCCTCCTTTTGTCAATGAGGAATCTGCAGCTTTAAAAGGTTAAATAAATTGCCCAACATCAACAGCTAGTAAGTGGTGGAGCAGGGACTCAAACAGAGATCACTTGTTCTAAAGCCTGAGCTCTTGACCATGGTGCTGTGCTGTCCACTAAGAACCAACACTAAAGGCAAGGGAGCGGGGAGGAGTGGAGAAAAAAGGATGGAACTAATATAGTATAATTCCACCATTTTAGGACATATCTACAATATAATCACTTTTTAAGGAAAAGAAAGAAATAAAATATTTAAAGTATATAAATTGTAAGATAACCCCTGCTTTCAGAAATATTAAAGTAAGATAAATGAGTATCATAGGCTATGGGAAATATAGCATATTAAGTGCTTCCCAGGTTCCAAGCATATCATCTTGCTTAACATTCATAATGATTCTCATTGAAGAAAATGACTTGCTCAAAGTTATGTAACTGGTCAGTGATAGCACCAGAATTGAAACCCATATCTGTCTGAGTATTAGCTCCAAATTGAGGGGATACAAAGCCTTCACTCCTAATCTTCTCTTCTAAGACAGGATCCCATGACTTCACACTTGAAAGAGTGTCCTTCGATGTCGTTTCTGTAATGGCTGCTCCTGAAAGCAATGCAGGTGAGAGTTCTACAATCACATTCAGACTTTCTGGATGCATTAGAGAAAATGATTGTGGCCCCTGCAATTTAGCTAGTAACCACCACTTTCAAGAGGTTTCCTTTAGAGCCAAGTTACTTATGTGATTTTTAGCCAATTTACTTTGGAACCTAACACTGAGGTTGTTCAAGGCATCATATGTGAAGGGTTATTATTATTTCTCACCTAGAAAAAGATATAAATATATATATTTCAGTGTGCCAGCTTCTTGCAATATGTAATATTCTTCTTGGTGTATACACATTTGGAAACTACAATAAATGTTCTTGGAAAATTAATTTAAAAGGATATTTATTACTCTTGTGGTTAAAAGAGTTAAATGTAAAAGTGTCCTGCTTATCATGAAGGCATAGCTTAACTATAGGGAGTATATACCTCAATGAGTAAAAGAATTCTGAAAAATTTAATTGCCATGAAAGAGACTTACAATGGAAAGTCCAAATAATTGTTGAAAACTGACAATATCATAATATATATAGGCATACAAATGTGTGAATACATGTATGTGAATGTATACACATGCCCACATTCATGTATGCACTTGGAGGAGTCATTTGAACTAAAAAAAAAAGTAATAGGTATAAAATATCCCCAGATAAAAATATATTCACATGTTATCACAGGCATAAACACATGCATATGTAAATATATATATATATATATATATATATATATATATATATCTTTCTTCAAAGAATAGTTCTGAAAAATTGACTGTAAATTATATTTTTATTGAAATTAATTTTAATTAACTTGAGGCAATATTAATTGAAGTACTTTTTTCTTTCTTTAATTTATTGTTGCTCTCCCTTTTGTTCCACTTAAATTTTTAAAAAATTTTGTTTGTTACATTTTTTAACATTGAGGTATAATTGACAAGTCACTTTTTTTAAGTTAAAGGCTCTTAAGCAATTTATATGATTTACAAAATAGGAGTATATGTTTACACTTCTCAAATCATCCATATTTTAAATGTGTACATGTATGATATACATGTTAGTCACTCAATGAATATTTATTTAGCACCTACCGTGTACCTAGTGCTCTGCCAGGTACTGGAGAAGTGTGTGTGTGTGTGTGTGTGTGTGTGTGTGTGTACATACTCACACATGTGTGTAGAATTATAGGTGGATGCTCAACCACTGAGTCATGCCGGCTGGGCTTAAGTGGATTCACTTTTAAGTGCTCTTCTTTTGGGGGTACTAAGTATCTTTATATATTGAGAACCACTTGTAGTTAATTTCAGGGGAAAAACTAGAACTAAAATATGACATTTGTAGGTAGATGACCAGGAGACTCTGCAGCAGTTCTCAACCTGTGGGTCGCAAACAATGAAAATACACCCTGCATATCAGATATTTACATTACGATTCATAACAGTAGCAAAATTACAGTTATGAAGTAGCAACAAAAATAATTTTATGGTTGGGGGTCACCAAAACATGAGGAACTGTATTAAAGGGTCATGGCATTAGGAAGGTTGAGAACCACTGGACTGTAGATAGATAGATAGATATACACACACAGAAGTAAGGTACATATTTAGAACCCAAAACTTATTGCAATAATAAAAATTTCTTGGTCTTCCAGCAGTGTGTTGGTCCTTGGGAAGGAATTAACTACACATGGAACTGAGCTCTCCTGGGTACTATAAGCAACACAATCTATCCTTAATCTCAATCTTTTCATATAGACCAGACATTTACACTTGATTCCCATAAGCAAATTCAGGCCTGTAGCCAGATAATCCAATATATTAATTTTAAAGTCCACTCTGAAACTTCAAAGTTAAGAACAGATGAAAACATTATTCCAAGAAGAAAAATGCACGTTTGGATCTTTAAACTACACTACTGGTAGGCTGCATTAAAACACAAACACACACACCCACACACACACACACACACGAAGGATAGATGAACTAAAGGTAGCTGATGAGCATTTCAATGTAGTTTAGCAATCACTTCTCTGTGAGTCCAGAACTGTATGTTTTTGAAAGTCCTTCAACAGTTAAGTAATACCAAGAAATTGGCAACCTCGGGCAATAAATTACTTTGATATTCACCACAACACAACAACAAACTGGCTGTCAAGTTTGGCAACCCTTTGAAAAGAGGAGGGCCTGCTTTCTGAACTCTGAATGGAAACATTATTTTCCCTCCACTAGAAGCCATCATCACTCTTTCACCATAAGGAAGGTCACACCATCTTTCACAAAAGATTTGCCTGCTTGTAATTACTGCCTGCAGCGTACAGACAAACGCAATCTTTTAAAATGCTAACTGTGTTATACTTATACCCAAGGGATCCTGGGTAGAAATGTAGGAAGGCGGCCTCACCAGTTTGTCTTAGCGAGACCTTCCAGTGCTGATTGAAAACAGCTGAGCTAAATCAACAGTTACCTTGAGCCAGGGGCCTTTGGAGAGCAATTAGAGTCAAGGCTTGGGTTTTGAACCCAATATGCTCTGTCAGTCTCAATGATTTGTGTTTGTTGTACTCAGTCTCATTTCCTGCATGAAATATGAGGCTGTATAAAGAGGGAAAATTCCCAAGATTAAAAAATATTTGACCTCAGTGCATTTGTGAGCATAGCAGTACACATGTCTAAATGACCATTTGGGTTTGTAGTACAAAGTTCTATTGATGTTGGCAGCCGGAGCTTCCCAGTCTCAAAGCCACATGAATGGTTTTGAGTTTCAGTCAAAAAATGTTTTCCACATGCTTTAGTGTGGGCCAATTTACACAGTAGATTTCGCGGAGACTGCGGCCAAGTGCTTCATAAAGGGCTGCCTTCTCTGGGATCAGGGAAACCACAACAGACACATTGCTAATGCAATCTAATTATCTGCTTGAATATTTTTCCAGATGTATCCAATGTCTAAAAATAATGCAATAAAAAAAGGTATTATTTGGCTCCCTCGCCTGAAACAGTGGCATAAAGAACCTGTTTGTCTAGAGGGAAAGTTATGACATTGTACTTCTATGACTGCATTTACATCAGTCAAACAAAACGGTACCCACAGTGTGGGCCCTGCTTTCTGTCTGAAAGAGTCTTCCAAACCGAGACCTTGGTCTAAGAGATCATTTCTTTACATAAAGGGGGGACCCTCTCAGATATAAGTTAATTCCTCTCATTTGTGGTTTCCTAACTTGATTGAGGTTGGTTAGTGTAATTCATCACAGAGAGCCCATGCTTTTTCCACTATGCTCATTGTAAGCCTCACACAAAGGGGCAGCAGACCATTTCCTTCCTGTCAGGGGGGTAAAAATCTTGTACCTAATAAGTGTGATTTTTACCCTGTCCCCATAGAAATCCTGGCTGTTCTGAAGATCTTAATGTCCCCCTTTTGTTTTCATCTGGCAGAATTTGCTTTTGTATAGCAAGGCCCATACTTCAGCCGAGTTTCCTTTGTGTCATTTGGATCTCAGCTAGTCCAGCAGATACACGATGTTATGCCAGGTTATTGTTCAAGTTGCTGGCAGTGATGTTTATTCCTAACATATCCAGCTGCCTAGAATGCAAGCACATTCAGAAGGAATTTGTTAACTAAATTGAGAGGTCAGTCTCCCCAACCTGTGTCCCTACCTACACTTTTAACAAAGACTCTAGAATGAACCATAAAAGTCCAATAAATCACCATAGCGTGCGCACACACTTTTCCAAGAAGCTAAAAAATCTTACGAAAAGTTTTCTTTCTCTTTTCTTTTCCAAATTCCCCTTCTGGCAGCAAAGGCGGGGGCGGGGGGGGGGGCGGGGGGAGGCATTCTGCAGTGCACCTTTCAGGAAGGAGTAAATCTGAAGCAAGACATTACCTGTTAACTGGTCTCAGGCACAACCACAAAACCACTGTGCTAGCTTCTCTAATTCCCATACTGCACCCCTGACATGAGCAGAGATGCCCAGCATGCGCTGAAGTTGTGGCTGAAACTAAAGAAAAAGAAAGCGAGTGCCAAAAGCTTCTGGGAGCTAATGATGAGCAAACAAGTCCTCCCAGGCTGGTTCACTCCATGCTCCTTAATTGAGCTATTCTCCTTGCAATGAGAGCTCTCACTGATTTATTTGACTATTGTTTCTTGTGAGACCTTGAAACCATATCCTCATCCACTCCACTGGTTGGTGGTTGTTTTATTCCCTTGACTGGGATACAGTTTCAAAATCTGTTCATAGTTCCCTAAAAAGATGTCCCTAGGGAATGAGGTCACTAGGGTTTTTCCAATTAGAAAAAAAAAATAAACAGCTTCATTCTTTTGGTAATCCTTTTCCATTATATGACCCCCACCCCCAAGCCATGTATGATTACCCTATTTCCATGTATCATCCAGATGTTCTCAGGGAAGGGAGGGAAGACAAGAGATGCAATGAGATGCCAGTCACTTGGCAAATAGAGAATATTTTATTTAAAAGAGGATTGTGTTTCAAATGTGTACTTATAATTTAGTTGTTTGGAATTCAGTCTGTGCTTTCTTGGAGAAGGAATGTTATTGATGGGAAATAGGCTCTCACAAAGACCTTCTAACGCATAACGAAACCTGTAATTTATGTAAAAGTATTATATTAGGATACAAAGTCTAGTTCTAAGGTGCAGAGCAATTTCTCATTTAGATAAGAGCCTTGACCAGAGTTAAGGAATAAGAAGGAGAAGAATTTGTTTTTGCACTACTAGTAGGGTTGTCCAAGCAACATTTTGGAAGAGACAAACCTAGTTTGGCCCCCTCTCCAGAAACTCATCTATAATTTTTCTCTCACAATCATCGTTCAGGTCCTAATAGTTTCATGTTTCTCTAGATTTTTGTTTTTTATTGTGAAGCTCTCCCTTCCCCTTGTCTTAAGTGTAGAAACAATTATATGCAGCCCTTCATTGGTCTTAATCAAAATCCCTTGGTATCATCAGAAGGAATGCCTAGTGATCAAATGATTTGCTCTAAGGTATGAATAACATCAAAATCATCTCAGGCTATTTGCATTTTCAAAAAGCATGCAAATTAATCCCACATAATCTTTAATTTGTTCACTTCAGGCAATGTGATAAAATTGAAAAATAAAATTCAAACACTTGGGGGAAAACAAGATTTGGTGTCTGGATCTCAACCCATAGGCAGGTCTGCCCAGCTCATGGCTTTGCTCTTGAAGTAAGTGCTCCGACTTTGCACATATGGTCTCTCCCTAAGGCTCTGTCTTGTGGAGAAGGGATCCTTTGATTCACTTCACTAACTCTCTTTGCTAACATCCTTTGTTCGATTGTAAATGCAAGACTGCAGTAGAAAAGGTGGAGCTCTGAGATCTAAATTTCAGTCTTAGAAAATGCTACTATAACCTTCATAATTGTTTTCGGCAAACAGAGTCACCATGCTTTTTTTTTTTTAATTTGTCACAGAGCAAACTATGAAAGGAGGCACTTTGAACTGAATTGTTAGATATTAGACTTCCATGGGTCCTGAAATTGGCTATTTTGGTTTTAGAAGTCTGGGTTTTGGTTTTCATGGTTTTGAAGATCAGAGCATAGTGTGGAACAGTGTTTCTCTAAGTATAGTCCATAAATAATTTGTGTCCTTTTCAGCAAATAGTTTAGAAATTTCAGAGGAAAAAGAGATTAAGAAAGTTTTCTTCACAGATATTAACACATTTAAAATATAAGACTGAATGTGATTCTCACTGTCTGCTGTGCTCTCGTAATAGTCAGTAGCATCCTAAAGTGCAAGCGCTTTGATGATCAGGACTCAGGTCCTAGTCAAATAATTAGATCTAATGCACTGAGGTTAATTGATATTTATATCATTAGCATGTCACTGTTTGCAATAGTTACATTTGCTTTTTACAAACAATTGTTACTGTTCATGTTTCTTACTAGATTTTTAATTTATTAAAGAGGTATCACATACAGAAGTAGTTTACACAAACATAAGGATAGTTATAAAAGTAGTGACAGAGATATATCTAAAAGCAGATATAGAAAGTGAAAATAAAAAATCCAAAAACAAACAATTGTACTTAAGAAGACTTCCAATTATTTTAACCTTGATGTGTAGTAAATTGCTTTTTATAAAACTTGGTTAAGTCATGGCATGTAGGCATCAAAGTTTTGCATGTAAGTATTATATTACATACCTCTCTGGTTTAATAAATGATTTTTTTCCTATGGAAATATTTTCCAGTTTTAAATTGCTGGATTTTATTGCTAAATCAACTGGGGATATCGAAACTACAGAGGCATAACTCAGAAGTTACATTACTTGTAGCAAAAACAGGTGGAGGTGCAAGTCAGACTTTTCAAGGTAGCTGGCAATACTAGCTGCAAAGTTAATAACAAATAATGAACTCAAAATGAAAGCTTAATAAGTATTGGCAAAATTTCCCCATCATTCGACAATGGTATATGATGGAACATGAATGGCCTATAATGTGTGTGGTCTAACATTGGTCGGCAAACTCATTAGTCAACAGAGCCAAATATCAACAGTACAACGATTGAAATTTCTTTTGAGAGCCAAATTTTTTAAACTTAAACTATATAGGTAG
This sequence comes from Myotis lucifugus, assembly GCF_000147115.1. Lineage (NCBI taxonomy): Eukaryota > Metazoa > Chordata > Mammalia > Chiroptera > Vespertilionidae > Myotis > Myotis lucifugus. Next base: position 9,166,668 of record NW_005871079.1, read on the forward strand.
GTACATTGTTATTAACTTAATTAGGGTACTCCTAAGGCTTAGGAAGAGCCACACTCAAGGGGCCAAAGAGACGCATGTGGCTCGCGAGCCGCAGTTTGCCGACCACGGGTCTAGGAGATATTTTGCTTTCCTGTTGGCAAAACCACTGTTGAGTAAGGTATGAAAAAGGTTTTGGCTGACATGTGGCATGTGCATGGAGGAGAAGGGCTTCTGATTTTTTTGTTCTATTGACCCTCCAAAATCTATGCTAGAAAAACTACTAGTCTGTCCCTGTTTTTCTGAAGCATAGTATATATTGGGAAAAGAGTATTGGTACTGTTACTAACAAGGCATCAGGTGCGTGCCCAGTAAGGAAAAGGATTGTGACAGACCATCAGTGTACACACTTTGCTATTTGTACAGAATGGCTGGCAATCAACAATATGCCTCTGAATCTTGGTTCTGTGTAAAAAAAAACCAAAAAACAAAAATTTGTGGATATAATCAGATAGCAATACATATCTTTTGTGCATAATCTGGGAAATAAGATTCTTCTTTTTCACACTGAAGTATGTTGGTTTCCAAGAGGAAATTTTTGTAACTTTTAAAAACATGAAATATAACACACATACAGAAAGGTGCATAGCACCAAAATGTACAATATAATGAATCAATAGAAAGTGAGCACCCTTTAACCACTACTTAAGTAAAGAAATAGAATCTTGTCTACACTGAAAAAGCAGCCCCTAGCCCTGGGTATCCCTTCTCAATTATATTTCCTTTATTCCTTTAAGATTAAAAAATGTGATATTAATATGTATGATCATTTCTTCCTTGATATTCTCTGTACTTTTATTGCTTTTTATATAGCCCTAAATAAAATGACTAATATTTACTGGTTTTAAACTTTGTATAAATGCATAATTATTTTTTTAATAAACGATGTTTGTAAAAATTTAATTAATTTGCTGTACATAGCTCTAGTGTAATTGTAGTACAAAATTCCACAGTTAAATGTTCATTGTACATAAATTTAAAAGTGATATGTAATCATACATAACTTCCATTATATTAACAACCACAATTTATTAATCCATTTTAAGATCTTGCTTCCTGATGGGTGTTAGGGTTGTTTTCAACTATTGCAAAAATTATTGCCATGAACTTCCTCAAACATATTTTCTGACATACATGTGAATGCATTTCTCTAGGTATATATCCAGGAATGCAACTGTTTGATATTGTTTGATCATAAGATATTGTTTTGTCACAGTATGTATGGATAAGAACAATACATCTAAAGGGGTTGAACCAATTTTCAGGCACATCAGCACTATATGAGAGTTCTGTTCCATATCTTCAACAACACTTGGTATTGTTAGACTTTTACACTTGCCCAACCTGTAAATGGGTAGAATAACATCATTTGCTTTAATTTACATTTCAATGTGGGAATTATGTAGATGAATCTTTGAAATTATACATGCAAAAAATATCTTCATAAAATTGGCAATAATAGTAAAAATCTTTATATTATTTGAAATGATTCATTCCAGTGATATGATTCAATATATTGTTGAATAGCTTGAAACTATTATTTTAAAGCTAGAATGTCATAACTTTTAATATTAATTATTATAGCATTCTAATGTTTATCACAAAAACTGATCTTGTTACACAAAGTCTGCTGTTTTTATATTTTCTCAACACTTGATATTTTGCTTCATTTGTTAGAGAAATAATTTAATGATTAATGGACTTCATTTAAAAATTACACTCAAATAACAAACAGAATATAAACAAATATTTTCCAGATGTTACTATTACTAAAGGGTAATGGTAGTAATTTATTTACTGTGTCTTCCGACTTGAAACTTTGAAGCCTCCAGCTTCCATTTACATTCTGCTTGCTGACCTCATTGGTGTAAGACAAGCATGTCAAACTCGCAGCCAGCGGGCTTCGTGCCTAGTTTATTAAAAGAGGCATATGGCCCACCATCCACGAGTAAGAGAACTGAATGCTATTTCCAGAGAATTCTCTCCATAATTTTTGGTTCAAAGTACAATAAAAATATCTCAAATTTTCTGAGAATCTGCAAACCAATGCTAGCATTTCAATGATGTATAATGTTGCAAAAGGACATGTTAGTACTAGGTGTGCCAGTTAATAATGCAGATTTTTTTTCAATAGATGGAGTTACACATATGTTGATATATATGCGATTTGATATGTATGCTATTTTGTTGTATTGACAGCAAGCTTCAGAACTTCATATGTCAAATTTGCTGAAGGTGTTAACATCATAGATATTTTTACGCTTAAAAATGTTGAATTTCATGCCAAAAAAAGAGCATTTGCAGGACATTATAATTTATTACTTTATTTTGAAGAAAAAGTTATGTACTTCAGGAAGCTTATGGTGAACATGTTTCATCTCAAGATACTTGTGAATGCTGGTTTAAATGCTTTAAAAGTGATGATTTCTATATGAAAGACAAAGAACGTCCAGGTCAACCGAAAAAGTTTGAAGACCAACAATTACAAGCATTATTGGATGAAGATGCGAGTCAAACTAAAAAAAAAAAACTAGCAAACAATTTCCGATTGTTTATAAGCAATGGAAAATATTTTAAAGGAAGGAAAATGGATGCCACAGTAACTGAACGAAAGACAGATGGAAAACCAAAAATCATCAGTAAAATGTTGCTTCAACGGCACGAAAGAAAGTCTTTTTTGCATCGAAGTGTGACTGGCAATGAAAAGTGGATTTATTTTGAGAATCCCAAATGCACAAAATCATGGGTTGATCCAGGTCAACCATTAACATCGACTATCCTAGGTGTAGCGGTTAATAATGGTGGATTTTGTAATCAAAGAAAACACGATAATTTCAAGAGAACCATCAAAAGTGCTTTGCTAGTATTTTTAAAAATTGGGAAGGGAAAGGGTAGATAATTTCACAGCAAATTAAGAAACTATAAAAATAATGAAATAGAAATTATTGTAATTAATGCATTTAATAGCACATTAAACAAATAAATAAGATTAATAAACTAGAAGACAAGTTAGTAGAAATATCTAGATTGAAACAAAGAGAGAGAAGAAAGCATGTTTTAAAACCCATAGGGACACAGTGAAAAAGACTTAACTTATATGTCACTGGAATCCAGAAAGAGAAGTGAGACAAAGTAGGAGACCAGCTTTTTTAAAAGATCAGGGCCTAGAATTATCCAAAACTGTTGAAAGGCCAACTGATTCAAGAATATCTATAGCCGAAACCGGTTTGGCTCAGTGGATAGAGCGTCGGCCTGTGGACTGAAGGGTCCCGAGTAGAAATATCTAGATTGAAACAAAGAGAGAGAAGAAAGTATGTTTTAAAACCCATAGGGACACAGTGAAAAAGACTTAACTTATATGTCACTGGAATCCAGAAAGAGAAGTGAGACAAAGTAGGAGACCAGCTTTTTTAAAAGATCAGGGCCTAGAATTATCAAAAAAAAAAAAAAAAAAAAAAAAAAGAATATCTATAAATCAAAAGCAGGGAAAAATCAAAGAACATCACACCTAGACACATCATAGTAAATCCGATGAAAGACAAAGACAAAAAGCAAATCCTAAAAGTGTCTGTAGGATAAAAAGGCATGTTACCTTCAAAAGAACATTAAAGTGATGGTTAAATTTTCAATAGTGTGATTTTTTTTTCCTAAATGTTTGTAAAAATTCACTAAAGGATCTATCAAGGCGGGAAATACTCTTTGTGAGATACTTTTAAATTTATATTTAATTCATTATAGATATTAGCAAGTTTACATTTTCTATCTTTCTGTCAACTTCATAGTTAACTTTTAAAAAGAATTTGTTCATATCTTTTAAATTTTAAAATTATTAGAATAAATTTAAAATCATATACTCGGTGTTTTTTTAAAGTGTACTTTGAAGGAATATCCTCTTTTATTTGCATGCTATTGAGAATTTATGATTTTTTTCTATTTTTTCTGACATTCTTCCTCGGTGATTTTCAATTTTTATTAATACTTTTAAAGACTAAATTTGGGGCTTTGGTTATTTTTCTTTATTGTATTGTATTTTTTATTTCATTGGCTATATCTTTTAAATATTTTATTTCTTCTATTTATTTGACTTTAAATTGCTGTTTATTTTATAGTTTCTTAGGTTATTGCTTATATCTTTGGTTCTCAGGTTTTTCCCTAATGTATTCATTTTTACCTATAAATTTCCCTCAATAATTGCTTTAAATCATTTTATGTGGCCCACATAACTTTAACACCAGAGGACATTATAAGAATTTCTGTGTTCTAATGGCCAACTTCTCTCATTAAAATAGGTGCACTTTTTAAAAAAAAAATTAGTAAATTCTACCCAGACATATAAAAAGAGTCATACTATATCTAAGGAGGCTTTATTTCAGTAATTCAAAATTAGTTTCACAATAGACAAATAAATCAATATTATTCACCACACTAAGAATAAAAAGAAAAACTTTAAGATGACCATCACAACACATTAGAAAAAATTTTTAGTAAAATTTAACAACCTTTCACGATAAAAGCCTTTGGTTCTTTAAACTGAAAAAGAATATGTACCCAAACATCTACAAGAGAAATAATATTCAATGATGAAATAACTAAAGCTTTCCTCATGGAAATCACATAGCATGTCCCACTTTTACGCCTCCCACTCAGTATATACTTCTATTCCGTATTTACCCAATGAGATAAGAAAAAGTAACAAAAAGATATAACCAGTAGAAATGTATAAATAAAATTGTCATTATTTGTAAATGACATAGTTGTGCTTAAAGAAAATTCTCAAAAGAATCATATATAAAGACAGGCACCATATGATTTCACTTATACGTGGAATCTAATGAACAAAATGAACTATCAAGCAAAATAGAGACAAACCCTTAGACAGAGAACAGGCTGATAGCTGCGGGGTGGATGGAGGGTGGTGGGAGGATTGAGAATAAAGAAAAAAAAATTCATGGCAGTAACAGTAAATTATTCATTTCAACACGTCCGTGAGTGTAGCACAGTGCCTGGAACTTAGTAATAATTTATGATGTCAGCTTCCTCTGTGCCAGGCACTGTGCTAGGTTTCTTACATGTATGATCTCAAATCTCACAAAAACGTATGAGGTAGTGATGCTTTTTTATCCCCATTTTAAAGTACATAAAATTGAAGTTCACAGAAACCACCTATGATGCCAAATCACCCAGTTTGTAAAAGGGAGTCCAATTCATTGTTAATCGTGAAACTATGCTCATAACCATCGTATCAGACTTCTAAGAAAGCAGTTGGATATAGGAGTCAGAAGCCTTCTCCATATCTCCAGTATAGAATTGAAAACAATCCATTTATTTATTAAGCTTCAACTCTGGATTTCTTCTCATTAGGCTATGAGATCCTTGAAGCAGGGAAGAGATTTTATTCATTTACCGGTCCCCATGACCTAGCACAGGGCCTGGCTCATAATTGATAATAAGTTTAATAAAGATTTGTTCAGTGAGACAGCTTGAATTGCCACGGTGCCAGGGTTACTGTTGAGGCCGTCCATTCTGAACTCTTGTTTGTAAGTAAAATCTAAATGGCCTCTCATAGCAAGCTTCACAAGGTGATAAGAATATTCATTAAAGAGCCTTGATGCAAATTGTGGGTGCTCAGTGGTATCTACTGGGTCAGAAACTAACAACCGGCACATAAAAAATGAAAAAGCTAAAAGAAATGTCCTAGTGGTTGCTTGACAACATAATTTAAAATATTTTTAAACAGTCTGTAGAGTAAGGGCAAACTTCAGGATTCTGAACAAACTTCATTCTGTTACCACATTTTCCACTTTCTCATTGGAGTGATGGTTTCTTAATGCACTGTGTTTGTGTTTCCTGGACACTTTCTTTGTGTTCTGAAGATAAGCTGTCAACACGATCCCAGAGAGTGTTTTGGAAGGGAAAGAATGCTCAGGGATCCTACCTCTGTCTAGAGCCCTGCAGGAGACACATGCCCTAAAAATGTCCCTTTCCACCACCTCTTTGTCCTTGGAGAGGAACCAATTTTCCTTGCTTTTGGAATGCATAAGATATACAGAGAAGCCTGGATGAGGAACTTAGCATATCAGTCCAGGAATACCTTGGTCTTTGTTTTGGCAAAACATCATCACTGGAGGTAACAGCTGTGCAACAATTTATGGGCGTGGCATGTAGTCTGGCAGCTGCTTTTATTTTTTCCCCTTCTGGAAGCTTGTTTCCTTTGAGTCACCTTTTGACTGTGATGGATTTATTTTCTGGTGTAGATGCATTTCAAAGACCTTAGGCAATCTTTTTTCAAGATTCATGGAAACAAAAATTCATGGTTCTGGTGAAAAAGGGTATTTAACATCTGTCAGAACTTACGTTTCTACACATTTTGGGCATTCTAAAAAAAGTTGTGTAATTTAGAAATCTCTAAATTATCAGTGCTTATTGACTGGTCCATTCACAAGTAAAATTTAAATGTACCAGAAGATTGAAGTTTACCTCTGCCCTATAGGTATGGTTATTTTAAATAATGCCAATGTTACTTCTTTAATATGAGGCTGTTGCAAAAAAGGGAAATTATAACTCAAAGGAATAATAGTTTTTTTTTCTAATATCAACAAAGATGGAGCACGATTTCAGGTGACATTCACAATCTTCCTCATCTCAAGCAGGCAGCAGAACTTCAAGATAGGGCATGTCCTGTCCACGTCTAGCTGTGGAGTTATTGTAGGATAGTCATTTATTTTTAAAATAATAGTTAGTCTAAGTAGATAACTGAAATTTCCTTTTTCTGAATTCTGTATACAAATTCAGAAAATTTTTATCTCATATCTATTCATTAGCAACAATGAAAAATAATAAAAATTTTATGGAATTTCTCTCTCTTTTTCATGTCAAATGTAGGTTTAATGTGAGACAGAGCCTAATAAAACATAGCTAACAACCTTCTCCTCCCACTGCATTGTGAGTTTGGTCAAGCACCCTCTCATTTCCCCTGTGAGCCCCCCACTAACAGCTTAGATTTTGTTGCTTACAAGCAATAGAAAATACCCTAACTTTAATAAAAATTACTGATTAGAATATAAACAAAAAGGATAGCAAAAAGGCAGCCATAATAAGAAAACCCCATTAAAAGGATATGAAGAACTGGCAAAACAGGTGGGAAGTCTGGTGAACCAACCAGGAAAGGACAGGTACCAGGGAAGATCTGTGCATCAGAAACTAATAAAGAGTGTTTAGGGAACAGCTGATTGCTGGGGCTGAGGCTGTTCTAACACTTCTTCAGTGGTTTGTGATCCTGAGGAGGAGATCAGATTGGTCTAGATTGGGTCACATGCCACCCATTGACTAGAGCAGGGGTCCTCAAACTTTTTAAACAGGGGGCCAGTTCACTGTCCCTCAGACCGTTGGAGGGCCAGACTGTAGTTTAAAAAAAAACTATGAACAAATTCCTATGCACAATGCACATATCTTATTTTGAAGTAAAAAAACAAAACGGGAACAAATACAATATTTGTATTTGCATGTGGCCCGCGGGCCGTAGTTTGAGGACCCCTGGACTAGAGTAAGGCAAGATATCTTGAATGACATACTGAATTAGTCAGCTATTGCAGTGTAGCAAATCACTCCAAAACTCTGTGGCTTGAAATCATATTCCTTTATTTCTTCGGGCATCTGTAGACAGGCTGGAGATCAGCTGATCTAAGTTGGGACCAATTGTATGGCTCTGTGGGTCAGGTGGCAAAGGTGAGCTCAGGTAGGGAGAGGCAACAGCTACATGGCGAAGGATTTTCCCACAGCAAAAGTACAGCAAGCCCCACTGTGAAAGCAGAGTGTATTTTCTCACCACTTGACTTTGAGTCACATGACTTGCTTTGGTTAATGGGATGCACTTGCCCCTCTGAAGCATCTTCTAGTGGATAGCAGTGGGTGTTACCTTGCCTGGGAAGTGCTGATAGAATTTGGAAGGAAGACTTTAATGAATCAAAGGGTCACCTGATGCTGGCCCTCAAATCTAGGCTGGGGTGGCTACATCAAATCATAGATTCCAGGGCTGCCCTCCTGAGGATTCTAATTAAGCATCTCTGTGTGGAAGCCGTAATATCTACTTTTCTTCTGAAAATTTCCAAGTGATTCCAAGGTTTATACAGAATTACAATCTATTTAGGCCAGAAGGCTTTAAGTATGAAAAAACTGATACCCAGAGTAGTGACTTTCCAGTGTCCCACTGTTGGTTTGTCTTATGTAAGAACTTGGACTATTACCTGACATACTCTATTGTCTCCCAGTGTACTGCTCATCCCTTTGTACCCTGCCATCTCCCTCTTGTAAACACCCAGAAGATCTGAATTTCTGGAGAGTGAACACCATCCCCTCCCCACTCCCAGGCACATACATTCCTTTCACCCTGATGCACATGTAGATTGAGATACATTTGCATATTTATGTAGACTTAATTGCTCATGGGTTGACCTACTCCATTAGTCTTGGGTTACTAGAAAAATGAGCTAAAACAAATTTTAAATAAACCTCTGAATCCGTTTGCCCCATAGGAACAAAGTATAAGCCAGGGGTCATCGTGATAAGGGACACAGCAGCAGGTCCATGGACAAAACCTCCAAGCAAAATCATCAACTTTCAGTAGAATGTGACTTGAAATCCAAGAACTGTTAGTAAAAAGAAAAAGATGAAAGTAGAGGAAAGAAGGACAGAGGGGCGAGAGCAGGAGGTGAGAATGCAGAGGGCCTGCAAAAGGCCCGCAATCTGTCTCTCAACAGGTTGGCATGAAGGATAAGAGACAGTCACCCCAAAGGAAGAAAGATGGTCTTCAGGAAGGGAAGATATGCTTAAAATTAAACACAGGGGAGGAAAAGGGTGTTTACAGTTTTCTGAGATGAGATTCAAGGCTGAAGTCATAGTTTGGCAGCCAAACCAAAGAAATTCGGTTTCCCTCTGAAAGATTTATGTCTTCTAGGGTTGAGAAATATGTCTGGCTGCCAATATTTCACAAAGCAACAGAGAAAGAATTACTACCTACTTCAGTATTTGGCTTGGTACTCTTCACCTTTATTTGGCAAGATATTTTTCATTTTGAAAGAGAGAAACCAATTCATGTCAGCTTCCTATGAGGTTCTCAAAGCACTTTGCCTAAATTATTCGGTGGTTCATAATGTTTTATTTACCTATAGACAGATATTTTAAATGGTGAATTAAATTTGTTGATGAACATTAATAGAACCTGTAAAACTCATAACCTTTCTGTTCCAAAACCCTTTCAGATAACATCATCACCTTCAAAGAGAACAAAAATAAATGTAATCAAACTCTTTGGGAATTTCACATAGTAGCTGGGAGCAACAAAGCTCAGAGCCAGTTCTGCCCTTTGCTATTTGAGTGACCTTGAGAAGTTACTCAACCCCACTGTGCCATATCTGTGAAGTGGAGATAATAAGAGAATCTACTTCATAGCCTTGTTGAGAGGATTAAATGACTTAAACCCTTAGAACAATGCTTGGCACTCAAAAAGGCTTCACTTTTATTATTACATACTCTGGAATTTCTGAGATCTCCCAATTTCAAATATTCTCTCTTACTGCCGTCATCCATCATACAAAAATCTTAAAAATGCCAAATAACGACATTTTTAAGATTATCTTTTTGACTTGGGAGTGGCAGAAAATTCCTGTATCAGGTAATATGTCTAATTTTGAGGTTCAGAAAATATGAGCATCTTGAGAAAGGACAGAGACATTGAAACAATGGAGAGAGAAATTTCCTCCAATCTTTTCTAGCTCCAAACCACGTTCTTTCATTCACAGGAACATGTTCCCCTGGCATAGTCATCTGCATACTCTAGCCACAATTTCCCCCACAGCCTGTTTGCCAGCTTTACTTTCCTTTTCCTTCTGGCTTCCTCTTCTTTCCCTCTCCTGCTCCCTCTTTCTCTTTTCTTATTTCTCTGCCACCCTTCCTCCCTCCCTTCTTTCCTTACTTCCAAAAGTCTTTGAGTCCCTGCTTTCCTCCAGACACTATGTCATTTTCTTCTGGATTCCCCAAAGGTTAACCTATATTCAGGTCCAGGTAGATGTTAATTTCTCTGCCCCACCTTCTCTTTAAATCTTTCCTCATGCTCTCCATGTCCTTATCATCCAACTCTTCTGGTATGCTTTGCCTCTGGTTCTTTCTCAACAGCCTTCACTATTACACAGACCACATAGACAAGTAATGTAGTTGATAGATGAAACTTGAACCAAAGGTAAGCAATCTAGGTTCTCCTCCTAGTTCTTCTATTTGCCATCTGAGTGACCTTTGGCAAGGCACTGAACCCAGCTGAGCTTCCATCTCCACATATGTGCACTCTGTTCTTTGAATACTCACAGTGCTATAAGGCTCAGAGGAGACATTATAGGGCAAGCAATACATTAAGTGTCATCATCGCCCCATCCTTTCTGGGAGTCCAGATATACTGCTCACTTCAAATGTATAGAAGTGTTCCACTTACAATCCTATTGTCATTGCATCCCTGGCCCATTTTTGACCAACCTCAATTCCTCTTTCTTCCCCACATATTGTTTACCCAATAGTTTGAAATCACTCAGTATACCATGCATGATAAGCTGTGTCTCATTCCGTGATGCTCAGATGCTGTTCTTGCTGCTTTCCATCTGTCTGGTGATAATTCACTGTACCTCAAAACCCAGCTCAGATATATTATGTGAGATCCTCTCTGTGAGTGACACATATTTGATGTTGTAAATGTCATTTTAGTTCAAAATTGTCTATGTTCTTCTCTGTCACTCCTACTAAGCTTTACACTTCTTGGAAGAGGCATTGCTATTCTCAAGTCCTAGCACAGTGCCTGGCACATGATATGTCTTAGGAATATTTATTGAATTGAAATATAAGTTCAAGTTGTCTTTTTCTGATCATGTGGATATAGACTTACACTGCTTTTGGAATTCTAAAACTTGCATCCAAGCTCAGGCCAGCCATGGATATTGGTAGTCTGACCATGACCAAGCCATTTAACCTCTAAAAGAGACAGTTTTTTAATATGCAAATGGAGGACAATGACAATCCCTGTTTATTGAATGCTCACTGTTTGAGTTTTCTCACTTAATTCTTAAAATCATTCTGTAATGCACCTGTTATTATTCCCACTTTACCTATAAGAATCTGAGGCTAGACAACTAAATCATCTCATAACCAGAATCCCTGTTTTCACTCTCACTGCTCTTCAATCCTCTTTTTTAGAGTATTAAGGTTGATCTTCAAATAATGGTATACCCTTTGCAGAAACAAACAAACAAACAAACAACCCTCCAGTAGCTTAACTGCATTTAGAAAATAAACCTCAATATCCTCTTATGTCCTGTCAGCCTCATATGCAATTGGGCACCTAATTACCTCTTTAATGTTGATGTATGTCATCATGCACAGCTTTTTCCCTCTTTTAGAGCATTCAGGGACACTGATTAAATTGCTTTCCTTGGAACAGGTGAGCTCTATTCACCACAGGGACTTTGCATCTGCTGTTTCTTCTGTTGGGAGCACCTTCCTACAGATCTTTACATAGCTGCCTCCTTCTATTCAAGTCTTTGCTCAAATGCCGCTTCCTTGGAGTACTTTTCCCTAAAACCCAATCCCAGTTAGCTTCAGACCCACTGCTGTCTATTTCAGTACCCTGTTTTATTTTTCTCAGAGTACTACCACAATCTAAAATCATCATTTACTTTATTGTTTGTCTCTTATATTCTCAGTTCCCAGCATAACAGATTCCACACATATTTGTTAAAACAATGAACTGTCCAAAGTCAACTCATCAAACAAGGGTGGAAGCCAGGACTGTCTGACTCTAAAGCCTATATGCTTAACCACTGTGTTCTTTCCATGCCATATGGTTATTGGGAAGAAACAGGAGGCTGATATGGGGGACATGCTTTGTAGACTGCAAGGGTTATGTCAGTAGGAAGTAGCAGAGTTATAAAATTCTATCTCTTATTGTCCTCTGCTGGATGTCACACACATCCAGACTGTCCAGTCTCAAGAGGCAATAAGTCATCACCAATGTTAGGAAAGAAAGGCCATTGGCTACAAGAAATCTTTCTTCTGATATTCCTTTAAGAATCATTGGTGACATTTGTGAGAAATGGTTTCCTCTTTTAATTCCACTCTTGGTCAGATCCTTGCTAATCCTACTGTTATCTTCTGCTAGAGGCCTGGTGCACAGAATTTGGGCACTTGGGGGTGGGGGGTTGGCCATCAGGCTGGCCTGCACCCTCTCGCAGTCCAGGAGCCCTCCGGGGATGTCTGAATAATGGCAGGGAGCCGGCCTAAACCGTCAGTCGGACATCCTTAGTGCTGCTGTGGAGGCAGGGCTCCCGTCACCACTGCTGCACTCGCAAGCCATGAGCCCGGCTTCTGGCTGAGCGGCTCTCCTGCGTTGAGCGTCTGCCCCCTGGTGGTCAGTGCACGTCATAGTGACTGGTCATTCCACTGTTCAGTCAGTTTGCATATTAGCCCTTTATTATATAGGATGCTGTTGACCTTGCCTTCCTTGCTATTAATTAAGGGCAAATTTACTTAAAATTTTTCAATTTATTTTTACTTAACCAATCTAACACATTCTATTTTCATGGAGATTTTAGGCCTCTGTTCAAACACTAACAATGCAATATTCCTACAGAGGGCTTAGAGCAGCCGTGGGCAAACTACGGCCCGTGGGCCGGATCCGGCCCGTTTGAAATGAATAAAACTAAAAAAAAAAAAAAGACCGTACCCTTTTATGTAATGATGTTTACTTTGAATTTATGTTAGTTCACACAAACACTCCATCCATGCTTTTGTTCCGGCCCTCCGGTCCAGTTTAAGAACCCATTGTGGCCCTCGAATCAAAAAGTTTGCCCACCCCTGGCTTAGAGTGACAAAATTCAAATTAGAGCTAGAATGAATAATGGGAAGTCCTAATTTTAAGACCCCCAACCCCCATTTCCATTATAATGGGAAAGAAAACTAAAGCACATAGGTTAGTTCACCTGAAATCAACAAACTAATCACACAGCTAGTTAATGGCAAAGCCAAAATGAAAACCTGGTCCCCAAGTGCTTTTTTCCTAAAACCTGTTGAGTTTGTGTGTTTGTTTACTTAGTTAGTTAGTTGGTTAGATTTTTTAGTAGAAAATCATCATGTAAATTTCCAGTGTGATTATGGTTTAATGAAGAAAGATATATTTTTACATCTAACCAAAAGTAAATGTTTATCCCATGGCACACAAATAAAGTAGCAACCCATATATTTTATCTTTGTATTTATAAAAGCCCCCCAGATTTAACAGGCAAATAATTTGTTGCAATATCAGTGGTACAAATTAATGACCCTTCACTATATGCCTTTGATCTCGTAACCTACAATCTGTACCATTTTAGGGTTTGCTAAGATCAGAAGTCACTAGAACAACCTAATACTTAGGTATTTGATTATTTTGTTTTCCCAGCAAAACATTGATTATGACTTTAAAACCTAGTAATTGCAAGAGTTAATTTTTAAAATTTTTACATTGTGAATATTCTTGGAAATAGGCTATAACTTCTTCATGCTTTGAATCTTTCAGCTCTGCTGGTGTCTTCCCTTATAAAGATGAAAAACTGAAATGAGGACAATACAGTTAAAACACAGAGTATTATGCAGTCGGTGAAGCAATTAGATCATAATAATTAAAAATAAGATTTGTGAATTTTTCCTTATCTGAATTTCTAAGTCATTTTTCCTCTTTCAAAGAAAACCAGTTCTTGTTTATACAGAAAATATATATAATGGGTAGTAGGGGCTGAAAGGAACAAGACAAAGTTCCCCGGCCTTTTAAATTGCCTTCCCAGGTGTTCCTTTCTGGCACAGGTAAACCATATTAGCCTACACACCCACCATACTTTCCACAAGAAAGTTTTGAACTTCACTCTTTCCATATATTTAAAAAAATTGTTTTTACCTTTTTTCTCCATAATTTTTAGTCAATGAAGATAGTTTCTCCTCTCTATAGGAAGTAGATTATTATGTTTGAGTCATAGATCATTGCTGTTGCTAATACACAATGCTATTTGGAGCATCCTCACGTCCTAGAAAGTTTCCAAATTTACAATGTCTACATGAATTTTTCAAGGGAACATTTGTCATTTCATTCAAGCGCAGGCCTATGACTAATCATTTAATCAAAACTACTGCAATGATTGCCACTTGTACAGAAAATTATAAAGCTGCAGCAAGAGTGTAGCCAGAATTGCCAAATCTAATGCCAAGCCTATGGGCACTGCTTCTTTGTTATGTGTGGGGTAAGAATGAATACCACATCCTTAAATTTGGAGGAAATTGAAGAAAGAGAACCATTCTTTGGTCAAAACCCCTCCTAATCTTCATTTCCTCTAATTTATTTACATAAATGTACATAATGAAAATTCATAGAAGTCACATACAGAGAACATCTAATTATGATTCATGCATTTAAAGAAAAGTTTTATTTTATCTTTGGGGCCTCTGATATATCATTTTTTTAAGAGTCAAGAGTTTAAAAAGGCCATTGAAAAACATTAAATAGGATATTTTTATGCTTCATTATGATTTCATATATAACAACCATCAAATTTAAAAAATGTGTTGAGGAGATAGTTTCTAAGATATCCAGTCCTAACATAAGAGCTCATTAGGAGGCAAGTTAGTATGGAAATAACTGCTCCTCAGGAAAGAAGCTTTGTTTTGAGTTTGAAACTCTATAAATGATGCTTTAAGAACATAATTCTGTCTTACTCTCATTGACTCTAAAGGATGTTAGGTTTAGTGTATTGCTAACTATAGAGATGACCCTTCAGGGAACAGTTGGCTCTATATACTAGAGAAAGTAAACACAGTTCCTTGAAGGATACTGCAGTGAGGTCCTATTCTGAAGAGAGATGATGACAAAGACAGTTGTAGCCTACTGTTTATTTTCTTTTTCAATAGCATCCTTTAAAAAAATGAACTATATTTTTAAGTTAGAGGATGATTTTCTCAAATCTATACTAATAAAAGCTTATGTGGTCATTACGCCCTCAGGCCATGATGCCCTCACGCTGTAACTATCCATCACCAGGAGGCTGCATGCACAGTGAGGCTTGTGTGGGTGGGCAGGGACTTGATGCTGTGTGCGTGGTGCGGAGGCGGTCCTGGCGGCTCCACGCAGGACAGAGGCGGGACCCCTGGCTCTGGCCTACCTCTTTGGGGAGATTGATCGTGGGGCTCCTGCACTGTGAGGGGGCACAGGCCAGGCTGGGGAAACCCCTGCCCACCCGCCCCTGAGTGCACAAATTTCATGCACTGGGCCTCTAGTATTGATATAAAAAGCAGGTCCAAATTGGTACCCATAAAAGAAGAATTCAGCCCTCATTTTTGGTTAATTAAATGATGGGTGAAACGTGATTGACACTGGATCTTGAAATGGCAGATATATTTTTTCTGTTTGGAAATAAAGCATGTAAGTTTAGACTGCTATTCACATTGACAAGAGAGGCTAACTCCATGAGTGGATAGGATTTGGAGGGACTACCTCAAAAAGATCTGAGTGTGTTGACAGAATTTCACTAACTCACTGCCCTGACACCGGCAATAAACAAGACTTCCCATGGAGCATGTTTAACCACCATAAGAATGAATATTTTTTTCTGACAGGAAGTCATCCTAAAAAGTTTCTTTTTCAAGTTTAATATAGTTCTTCAGGCTTTAAGGCCAGGATGCTACTAAAATTTGGTCCCTGTGAATTTTCTTACAGCAATAAGGAAGTTGTCTATATCCACCATATCGATGATGGGAGTTCCTGTATTTGGTTTGTGGAGTTAAAAGCCAGGGAAACAGACTCAAATGTATTCTGATCTTGGGCACCAGGAGAACCAAGCTGATTAGAGGGCAGGGACCTGTAGTTCAGCTAAATTGAAGACCTATTTTACTTAGACCAGAAATTATATCCAGAGAGAACAGCAAACTCAGGGAGGGGCAGACAAGAACTGTGGAGCCAGGCAAGCTAGAGATGAAATACTTGAAAACAGCAAAAAGAGAAAAGAAAAGGGAAGAGCGATTGCTCAATGGTTGAGAGTCAAACACAGCAGGATTCAGACCCCAGCTCTGCCTTTTTCTGCCTCTGTGACTTTGGACAACCGTGGTTATATTATTTGCTTAAAATATTAGCTGCCCCTCTCAACTGAGTCCTCCCTTCAGAGCCCTTCCTGGAGAGGAAGTCCCCCCTACATTGATATCAAAGTTGGCTATGTGACTCACTTGGATAATAAAATATAAGCAGACATAATGAAAATCATGTCCAAATGGAGGATTTAAGATCATTACATTTTTAAAAATTCCTCTTTTTACTCTGCTATGAGGAGGGTGTTTTGTAGATGGGGTCCGTTCCCTTCAGCCTGGATTCCAGAATAAAGATGACTTGTAGGAAGAGCCAGAGCCAAATCACAGACCTCAGCTGATATTTATCATGAATCTGTGCTGTTAGCTACTAAAATTTGTTACTACCGCATAACCAGGCCAAAACTGACTAATAGAAAAAGTTACATAAATCTCTATGTCTCAGGCTCCTCATCTGTAACATCAGGATAAGGCTATTATGAAGAAAAGATGGGATGGTGTTTGGATATTTGGTGTTTTCTTAGCAGCATCTAGCAAGTAGTGATTTCTGTTACTCCAGGGACCCAGGCTATGAGTCTGTGGAACAAAGGCTCAGGAATCCAGAAGAAGGACTAGGCAGGAATTGATGAAGACCACAAGGCCAAAACTAGATGTTGGGATTTAGCTGGAGGCATGAGTAGCAGACTCTGGGGGATGGAGTATAGGGAGACAGGAGCAGTGAGTATGACACTTGGTGGTGACCCAACTGCCCTCGGGGACACATTTTATATAGACTTCCAATGAAAACCAAAGTCAACTGAGAGCATAGGCAGATCCACTCCATGTTGTGGGGACAAATATGTAAATGGGATAGTAGGCAGTTATTGACATGAGATTTACATGAGGCAAATCTTTCCAAAATGAACTTTATTTGTTCCCCAGCAGTTGTGTTTTCCCCCTATTATGGTTATGTCTAAAATTCCACAATGACAAAACTTTCTCCTTGTGGATTGAGTTACAGTTTTTATGAAAGCTACATTATTTATGTCTCTAAAATTATTTTAAAAATAGAAAATGGGCCAGTAGCTCTAGATAAATATTTAATCTGTTAACACAAACTGATACACTCATAATGGTAGACACGGTTGGTTTTGATGGTATTGAAAAAAAAAGTGTCATGTTGCTGCTGATGCTGCATCCAGTATGTGAGTTTTCTTCCTTGGTTGTTTAGAGGGGAAAACTGATCAGCTACATTCCCTTGATGCTGTACAACTGATATACAGGATAAGGAGGCCCAACTGAATCTACTGCGTTTTATTGGATAGGGCACACCTTACCACTAGAATGATTTTGCGAAGCTGGAAGGCAAAAGCCAAACCAATCATCCACTGTAAGTGTTTCAGGGGTTTTTAATATTAGCTGCACATTAGAATCACCTGGGCAATTAAAACAGATACTCAGACACTACTCCCAATAAATTAGAGAAAATAAACTCAAAACCTTTGGGGCTGGGACTAGAAATCACAAATACAGAATAAATAAAACTCCCAAGATGATTCTAGTGTGCATGCAGGGCTGAGAACCATTGGGTTAATAGGTGAAGAAGTCCAAGGGTGAGGAAGACTCTGGGGACGGGGGTAGATGAGAAACCAAGATGAATAGAGGAAGAGAGTATACTGACTGGTGCTTCTCAAACTTCAACATATGCGAGCATCACCTGGGTGTCTTGTTAAAATGCATATTCTGATTCAGTACGACTGAGGTGGAGACTGAACATCTGCAGTTTCTAACAAGGTCCCGGGTGATGCTGCCAGCCCCTGGGCCACACTTGAAATAACAAGAAATTAGAGTAGATAAGCAGGACTTGTTCCCAGTGACTCCTAGACTACTAAAGTCTGAGTGACTCCTTCGAGGCTGTATGGGCAAGTCCATTTGGCTAAAATAATGACAGTTGCTGCCAATGGAAAGAATATAGTGATTTCTCATAAATAAGATGATATTTTTCATAGTTTGAATTTATTCTGGAAGTTTCATCAGAAGGAAAAGAACCAGATTTGAGTTACCTTATAGCAGATGACACACATAGAACTAGAAACTGAATATAGTAGGAACCTTGCATATTGGTCAGGGTAACTGCTGTATAAAGACCATGTACTCTAAGATAAAGTTGAGACAGCATAGGGTATGAACACACAACCATGACAGGAACCAATTTAGAAAGCAAAGTTAAATGCTCTCAAATGACATTTTTAAAACACTGGTATTACTGAGGTCATTTAAGTTGGCACCCAGACAAGATAATAAAGTATATTAACTCACATAGTAATAAGATTATTTCCTTCTTAATTTACTTACAATCCTTCTGATTAGCTGCAGGAAAAAATAGTATTAGTTTGAGGTTGTATGTCTTTATTAATTCTCTAATATCTGCTAATAATCCATTTTAACAAAAAGAGAGCAGTCCAATGTTCAAAATTCTAGCACACAAAACATATATTTGGTTTATTTTTATTACAATTATATGTGTGGTTCATTTTTTTAAAATCCTCACCCAAGGAGTGAGGATATTTTTTCCATTTTTTTTTTTTTTTTTTAGAGAGAGTGGAAGGGAGGGGGGAGGGGGAGATGTAAGGAGGAGGAGAAGAGAGAGAGAGAAAGAGAGAGAAAGAGAGAGATTGGTTGCCTCCCACATGACCCAATCAGGGCTGGGGATTGAACTTGCAACCAAGGTACTTGCCCTTGACCAAGAATTGAAACAGTGACCCTTCAGTCAGCGGGCTGACGCTCTAACCACTGAGCAACTGGCCAGGGCAACTTTTTACTTTCAGTAAGTGAATTTTTTTTTCATTTCTGCTATAGGACAAAAACCATGAAGGTGGTATTTGAAAAGCCAAAGTTTTGAAAGTCTGACATGGAACAAACATGAAACTACTTTGAAACCTGTGCTGTTAACAAACTTAAGTCCTACAAATATTTGCATTGATTTATTTAGCAAAAACTGCACTTAGAATAGGTTTATAAAGACAAAACAAATTTAATCAACAAATATTTGCTTAAATAAAAAAGCAATTTTTAAATTAAAAAATTCTGATGTGGGAAGAAATTGATGATCATAAGGAAGACTTAACTATTGATCCTGGCTCTGCTTCCTGTGACCTCATGGAATAATGCTAATAGCCCATGCAAATAATTCCTCCAGCTATCCTATATAATAAAAGCCTAATATGCTAAATGTCCAGTCATCCAGTCGTCCATTCAACCAATCAAAGCATAATATGCTAATGATATGCTAAGGCTGCTCAACTGTTTGCTATAATGTGCACTGACCACCAGGGAGCAGACAGTCAACTGGTCAACCAGTCGCTATGACGTGCACTGACCACCAGGGTGCAGACGCTCAACCAGTAGGTTAGCTTGCTGTTGGGGTCTGGCCGATTGGGACTGAGTGAGACGGGCTGGACACACCCTGGAGCCTTTCCCTGACTGGCCAATCTCCCGTGTCCCTCTCTGGCCCCGATCGTGCACCAGTGGGATCCCTCATGTTGGCCTGTGCCTTCTTGCAATCCGGGACCCCTCAGGGGATGTCAGAGCTGGTTTTGGCCCCATCCGGCAGGCCAGGCTGAGGGCATCTAGTTTGAAATAAGTTATTAAGACCCTTTGAGTCATCTTTTTAAAATATAGAACATCTTTACTTCCTTAACCTGCACATGTGACATAATATTGAGCCCTATCACCATGGTGTCAGAACTCCCCAACATACCTTTGGGCTTCCATCATCCTTTTTGTATACCCAGTGCTGTCTTGTTGTTAATTTATTGCCCAGAGCCCCTCTTCTACACATATATAACCTCTGACATCCCCAGCTTAGTGTCATCCCAATCAACAGGCACATGTCTCCTGCTCCCCTTTATCAAAGCTGGCCTGTATCATTTTGCTTCCTTTGATGTCCAAAATATTCACACATATAGACAAATTTATAAATATTTGCATCTTGACAATCTTCAATTTCTTACCTAAGGGAATGAGTTATCTGGGAATTTTAGGGCCAGTGAGAAAGCCAGTAAGGGCAGGCCTACCAGCAATGATACTTCTTGGCATCCACATTTTTTTTTCTTTTGTTAATCCTCACCTGAGGATATTTTTTCCCATTGATTTTTAGAGAGAGTGGAACGAAGGGAGAGATGGATGGAAGGAAGGAGAGAGAGAAAGAGAGAGACAGAGAGGTGAGAGAGACACATCAATTGGCTGTCTCTTGCATGTGCCCAATCAAGGCTGGGGATTGAATCTGTGACCCTTCAGTGCATAGGCCGATGCTCTAACCACTGTGCATGCTGGCCAGGCCCTGGCATCTACATCTTGACATGTTCAATTTCAATAACCTGACCTTGGATAATAACTATTCCCATGAGCATGTCTGTGTGCTTATGTTGGGACAAAAGCAGGCAAGAGGGAGGCAACGCCGTGTGCTAAAGAAAGAGAGTTAGAAACGATGGTTACTGTTGATTAACAAGATTTCAAATACGACTATCCCAGGAAGTTACTAAGACAGGAAGCCAACAAATATACCTTTATCCTAAAAGCCTATAAACAGGCATTAGCATTAAAATAACTTCCTAACTTGATCTAGTGATTGTCATCAACATTTTTTCTGAGGATCAAACTAACATAATGTGGGTTAAATAGCATTGACCTTTAATACTATTTAATCCCATTGATTTCCCTCGTTCTTGCTTCTGAGTTTACATTTTTAAGTGACATTTAAAGGTGCATTTACTTAACAGCACTTAATCTTTTTTTAATATCAGGGGACATCTGTATAATAAAATGGTGTCAAAAGCAAAGAATGAAAGGAGAAGGGTGTTTAATACTTTAAAAGTGAGGGACAATATCTGACAGAGGGATGCAGATATGGTAAGAGTAGTCTGAGCCAACTTAGGCTAGGAAGAGAGCGCAGACTCAAGTAGTGAGTTGCAGTAACCCAGTGCATTGGAACTGCTTGGTCAGCCTACACACAGTCTTTAGGAGCTGGAATACACTGCTGTTCAGATGCTGTCTGCACTGGGTCCACATCACAAGACCAGTATCGATGCTCAGCTATACACAAGGCACATCAGGACTTAGCTTTGTGCTCCATGCTTCAGCACACTTTCACCCCAGACCTCCAAGCAGCTCAGAAACATTGCTTCTTTCGTCTCTACAACATTCCATTGGGGGAGTTAAGTTACAAATACTATGAGGGCTGTTCTACAGTTGAGAAAGCTGAATTACAGAAAGGTTAAGTGGCTTGCTCAAGGTCAGAAATGGGTAATAGAGATCAAGTGCAGACTGGAGGGGACTCAGCAGTAATTCCCAGGATACTTAAGCAGTCTCACTCCAAAATCCTTTCAGCGATTACTCTGTTTTATTCCCCAGGGCAGCATATTCGGAAGGGCCAATAGAAAGCTTCTATGAGGCAATTGTACAGGCAGGGTTCTTTCTCTAGGGGACATATACGATGCTGTTACTTTAGACTTCTCCTACATTTCAAAGGGGCAGAATTAATGACGAAATTCATCCAACACTGGATACACTCCACATTTAAAGTCAGAGGCACCACCTTGCAATACAGACAGCCACGGCTCAGACGTGCTTCTTGGAGAAGGTTTTGCAATGCAAGAAAACTCTTGGGCTTTCTCAAGCCACAGCCTAGATATAGTTTCTTTTCCTTCAAAGAGGAAACTTGAGAGGGGACGTTTAGAATACCTTCACAATCAGTCCTTTCTGTGAACAGTTTTGGCTTGAGAAACTTCAAAATGTTGTCCTCATTCTGTGGTTATCTTCATCTCCAAGTAAATCTCGAGAGCTTTATGTGAAGGGATTTGAGCCATTTTTTGTGGATTCTTATACTTGAGCTTTCTTACTAACTGGCAGTCCAATGGGTTCACAAGGACGGGAGGAAATGGAAAGGAAAATTGGAAGTGTGCAGTTACTCTCATACGGGAGGCTCATATTTCTGATGGGGACCACGCTTGCCTCACCAGGAGTAGAAATTTAGGCTTTTTGAATCTGTTTTCCAGGATGAAAAGATGACTAACATTATCTCCAGATTTCTGATCAAATTGCTTGCAATGTAGCTGACACTATTTTTTAAGAGTGTTAACTTTTTAAAAATATATATATTTTTATAGATTTCAGAGAGGAAGGGAGAGAGAGAGGGAGATAAAACATCAATAATGAGAAAGAATCATCGATTGGTTGGCTCCTGCATGCCCCACACTGGGGTGAGCCTGCAACCTGGCCATGTGCCTGACTGGAAATTGAACCATGACCTCTTGGTTCATAGGTCGATGCTCAACCACTGAGCTATGCCAGCTGGGCTAAGAGTTCTACCTTTTGATGTATCTTTATAACTACAAGTTTTCTGAATAATATATGGTAAGTCATAAACTTCTTTCCAAAGATAAGAAATATTTTATTTCCTGAACCATTAAAGAACGTATATTTTCTTTAAACACATTGCTACCTTAAATGTTTATAATATTATTCATATAACTAAATTAGCAATAGTTACTATTTATTAAGCACATACTGCTTAACTGCATAAAGTATATATGTATATATGTAAAGCATATAGGTATACAGAGAAAACCTTATTTAATGATTCTAACAACCCTTCAATATAATTACTATTATTCTTGTTTTACTTATGAGGAAAAGGAGATTCTAAGAGATTCAAGGTCTCACAGCTATACATTGCTGACAGAATTATCTGACATCAAAGCACGTGGTCAAATTTAAAACAAACAAAAACAAAAGATGCAAGTTGCTATTTATATACGGCTTTGTACAACTAATTCGGAGACAGAAAAGTACTATGAAAAAAAGCATTATCTAATTTCACTGTCAGCATAATCTATATGATATGGTAGATTAGAGCTATTAGGCCCAAATTTCTGATGAGGACTGTGAGGCTCACAAGATTGCAAACTGTTGCCTGTGAATTGTTTAATATTAACCGTATGTTCGATAGCAGAGTCAGAACTGTGGGAACTTGCCTTTCTTAATTATTTAAATTCACTAAGAGAAAATCATGCCATTCTGGACATAGTTCCTAAAATCAGGGCAGAATTGTTCTTGATTGGGCCCTCGTACTCCAACAGGAAGATGGTACGAACTTTCCATGTTGATGTGCACAAGTGGTGGGTCTGGAAGGTGCACAGATATTCATGGAAAACCAAGCAATAGAATCACAGTTGATGAGTCAGAAGTATCAAAACCTATAAATAGTAGCATTTGAGATCAACCAAAGAACTTGAATGCTTATTTGCGTAAGCCATGGACACAGACAATAGGGTGATGAAGGCCTGGGGTGGGGGGTGAGTGTGGGCTAGAGGAGGTCAATGGGTGAAAAAGGGGGACATATGTAATACTTTGAACAATAAAGATTTTTTTTAAAAAACTTTGCACAGGGTTCAGAAAACATTTGCTGCATCATCAGTCCTTAGGGTTTGGGAAATTCAGAGTGTGGATGACTTTTTGAGTCGAAATGTGACTACTATATTCCTCCAAGTTCCATTACAGCTTTAGAGTCACCTCATGCTGGAACTCTCTATTTCCTTGACAGGTCAGTTTGTCTACCCTGTGTCCTCTCACTGGAGATGGGCTGGTAGATGTAGAGCCATTAAATATTTACCTATATATTAAAAATGTGGGTAGGTAGATAGGTAGGTCGGGTAAATAGGTAGCTAGGTGATAGATAGATAGATAGATAGATAGATAGATAGATAGATCACACTACTTCTGGATCTGATATTGAGTTGCTGTAACATTGTTTTTATTACTCCAATAGACTCTGACCAATGGATGCATTTTCTCACTTTGTATTGGTCCTCTCACAGCAAGCCTTCCATAGCAAAATGGTTGCAAAGTCCTAATTTACCACTATTTGAATTATCTGCATTTCACCTGGCTTCTCCATTCAAACGCATTTTTAGTCCAAGAGCCCAGCAGTGTTATTCTTTTAATTTTATATGCCCACAGAGCTGAAACATTTGAAGTACAAGCATGGGACCGAATACTTTTCAATTAGATGTTGGCACATACAAACACTCCCAGACACTAACTGGCACAGATCAACTACCATTCACTGAGCTTAATGGATACACTCTAATGGCATGGCCAATGGTGGAGCAATTTTGGAGCCTCAAGAAATGTAGCAGCAGTGGAAATTACAGTCCACAGCATGACAAGAAGTCCTTCAGAAAGGTTTTGCACAATTAGCTTATTTCAGAAATGAAAAAGGCCAATTGGACTAATTTGCCAGATCTTGGCAGGACATTGATACCAATTGCTTTTTGTCACTGTTTACTTACCTCTCTGTTTCCTTAGGTATGGAGGACCAAAAAAGAAGATTGCTTCTTATCAGAGTCGATGAGTATTTGTATTAAAGCCTTTTTATTTGAGAAAGCACAGAATGGTGAGTCCTTCTTTTCTTTTTTCCTCCTGAACCCTGTGAATTTTCAAGCTTCAAGTTATTTTTTTTAATATATAAAGTTTCTCATTAAATATTCTAGGTCTGTGCTTGATTGAAATATCATCATTTGGGACTTATAACTACAAATCAAAAATTTTCTCTATTGTTATTATTATTTGCAAATTTCTAGTAGTCATTTTTATAGTCCCCATCCATGTTATAATTTCAAGTAAATCGAGCAATGAAAATTTTATAGTGCATCCCTAATTGTGCACCAGACTGGAACTGTTCATACAAATTCCAAGCAATTATAAGGCTTTCTGGGAAACATTGGCAGCAAACACTGGATTAAATGTTTATAACAGCAAGCCAGATGGGAAACAGAGATAAGGAAAATCTCATGGAAACTTTTTTTTCCCCCCAAACTACAACACTATTTTAAATTAACCTGGCCAAGGGGAAGCATTTTCACATTGTTGCACAATAATGAGTTTTTGGTAAGTAATAGCAGTTAAATTGTGGGAATAATTTTATAAAGCTGTAACCCTTTGTGTCAACTGTGACTGATGTTATAGACATTTGATGAATGAGACTCAAAGGATGTATTAGAGAATCCAAATTTTAAAGTGACTGCTGAAAAGATGCTCAACATCACTAATCATCAGAAAAATGCAAATTAAAACCACAATGAGATATCACCTCACACCTGTCAGAATGGCTACCATCAGTAAAAATGGCAAGTGTTGGCGTGGATGTGGAGGAAAGGGCACCCTCGTCCACTGTTGGTGGGAATGCAGACTGGCGTAGCCACTGTGGAGAGTATTATGGAGTTACCTCAAAAAATTACAAATGGATCTGCCTTATGATCAAGTGATCCCTCTTCTAGGTATATATCCAAAGAAACCTAAAAGAATATATACACCCCTATGTTCATTGCAGTGTTATTTACAATAGTCAAGATGTGGAAGCAACCCAAGTGCCCATTAATAGATGATTTGAGCCCAGCTGACATGGCTCAGTGGTTGAGCATCAACCTATGAACCAGGAGGTCACGGTTTGATTCCCGGTCAGGTTGCAGGCTCGATCCCCATTGTGGGGCGTGCAGGAGGCAGCCCATCAATTATTCTTTCTCATCACTGGTGTTTTTGTCCCTCTTCCTTCCTCTCTGAAATCAAATAAAAATATATTTTAAAAAATAGACGTTTTGTTAAAGAAGATGTGGTACTAATATACAATGGAATATTACTCGCCCATAAAAAAGAGAAAAATCTTACCATTTGCAACAGCATGGATAGACCTAGAGGGTATTATACTCTGTAAAATACCTCAGTAGGAGAAAGAAAAAATACTGTATGATCTCACTTATATGTAGAATCTAAAGAATAATATAAATGAATAAACAAAATTGAAATAGGTTCATAGACACAAAGAGTGGACAAGTGGTTGTCATAGGGGAGAGGGGCTGGGGAAGTGAGTGAAAAAGGTGAAGGGATTAAGAAATACAAATTGGCAGTTATAAAATAGTCATAGCAATGTAAAGTACAGCATAGGGAATATAGTTAATAATATTCTAATAACTATGTATGGTGCCTGATGGGTACTAGAAATATCAAAGGGAATGCTGTGTAAGTATATGATTGTCTAGCCACTATGTTGTTCACCTGAAACTAATACAAAATAATATTATATTATTAAAATATAATAATATTTTGAAATATTATTGAAAATGAATAGTAACTGAAAAACAAACAAAAAAAGTGAATGGTTTAAAATTAAAAAATGTGGTTCATCATGTATTAAAGGTAGAAATTACATGGAAATAGTAAGCTGAACTTGAAAATCTTAGACATAGAGACTGTAATGCACATATAGTCAACTTATACTAAAAATATTTTAACTGGTTGAGAACTTAGGGTAAAGACTGTCTATTTTATAGATGAAATCTCTCAATGGACATAGTCTGCCACCCACTTGAGCTCATGCTTATAACACTGAAGTGTCAAGACCCCTCACTTGCATGGGCACCATCCCTAAAAAAATTCTTAGCAATATGTTCACATGCTTATATATTTTTTTAAAATTTGAGAAGAAAGATATTTTAACTGTAATTGGTTAAGACTATTGTCTCATTCTATTCTGGTTTTCCCTCCATCACACTTCCCCTTTGTTGGATGGGTTTGGAGTGGCCACAAGAATTTTTGGATTCTGGGTAAGTGAAAGTTCAATCTGGGAGACACTTATTGGATTTAGTCAATATATTTATGTGAGATGGAGTCAACTCCCTGTATGATTAAATTAGTGCTACTGTCTGAGCCTAGAAATGGCTTCTGGGAATAGTCCATGCCCACTATACCTTACCAATTGTCATGGGAAACATGAATGTACAGGCCAGGAGCACTATTGATATGCCTTACCCTTCCCTCGTGGTGGAGAAACACAGTTTAAAATGCATGCAGCAAAATAGAGACAGACTCATACATAGAGAGCAGGCAGATAGCTCTGGTGTGTGTGTTTGGGGGTGGGAGTGTTGAGTGGGGGAGAGTGGAGGGATTGAGAAAAAAAGAGAGAGAAAGAAATCATGGACATGGACAACAGTGTGAGGATGGCAGAGGTGTGTGTGTGGTGGAGGTAGAAGAGGTCATAGAGGGGATAAATGGTGATTAAAAAAAAGTAAATAATTTTTTTAAAAATAAAAATAAATAAAATGCATGCAGCAAGGAGCTAGTCAACAAATGTGTAAAAGTTATTCGGACTTGAAAAAAACAAATGCAATGACTCTTTAAGAACTCAAAGTTATATTTTTCAGAAATTGGAAAAATAGCACAAACATAAACTGCAGAAATGTATTCAAAAAGTTGGATAGGCTCACAGACAATCTTTTTTTTTTAATATACTTTTATTGATTTCAGAGAGGAAGGGAGAGGAAGAGAGAAATAGAAAATCAAAGAGAGAAAATCATTGATCAGCTGCCTCCTGCATGCCACTTACTAGGGATTGAGCCCGCAACCCAGGCATGTGCCCTGACCAGGAATCAAACCGTGACCTTCTGGTTCATAGGTCGATGCTCAATCACCATGCCAGCTGTGCCAGACACAACCTTTTAACTAATGGTTGGAAAAAAATTTAGAGTATTTAAGTGAAAAAAATGAGAAATTACAGACTTCTGATTTGGATGCACATACGTGAAGAGTGTTTTCTTTTGCCACCTTTAATTTTATTTCTCATGGGAGTTAAAAATAGTAATATAAAATTAACGTGAAACATAAGTGACAAATGTGAGCAATGTAATCAATAGAAATCATTCTTATCTTAAGTAGGGGATTTGAGAAAGATTTTTATACCATTCGAAAAGTCGGAATTTGTTAAATTGAAGAGATACATTTTGAGTAGAAGAAATGTCAGGACCTGAAATTGTTGTGAATATATTAGAAACTTAATATTTATTTGATAGTACGCATAATGGGATCTCCAGCCAGTGATTCCACACTGCCCTTAGAGCTCCTAGTTATCATTATCCTTTTATGCCAAGAGACTAGATTTTGATTCTGGGTGGGTAAAAATGAGGTTGAGATAAGCTGTTTCCAAATGGTTCAAAGGACAGTTCCCAATGCTCCTAGGAAAAAAGGTAATGTTAATAGGTTCAACATGTATAGCTCTGTAATTTTTTGTATTTTAAAAATTATCTCAAATAATCATTTTAAGAACTCAATAAAAGTAAGTAGAATAGTTATTATTACCATATTACAGTTGAAGAAATTAAGGTACAAAGACATCAAATGATGAGTTTAAGGCTATAGAGCATAATAAGGACACAATTGGGATAAAGCCCCAGATGTTGCCCTGGGTCCAATGTCTTTCTCCCCTCCTTATACCGTCATCTTTCCCAAACTATTATCACCATCCCAATGCCTTCTTCCACATCTATCCTATATAATAAAAGGCTCATATGCAAATCGACTGAACAATGCAATGACGGGTCACTATGATGCACACTGACCACCAGGGGGCAGAAGCTCAATGCAGGAACTGCCCCCTGGTGGTCAGTGCACTCACACAGGGAGAGCGCTGCTCAACCAGAAGCCGTGCTCATGGCTGGCAAGCGCAGTGGCAGTGACAGGAGCCTCTCCCGCCTCCATGGCAGCGCTAAGAATGTCTGACTGCAGGCTTAGGGAGTGGGCCTGGATTCAAGAGGGCACAGGCCGGGCTGAGGGACCTTCCCCCCCAAGTGCATGAATATTGTGCACTGGGCCTCTAGTTCTAAATAATATCCCTGGTTTCCAATATTGTTTAGAATTTTTTATGTTGTTGATCGATGAGTAGCCTAGTGCCTCTTTACAAGAACTCTAGACAATTACAACAAAGTTCACTTCTACATAAAAAATATTTTTGAGTAAATGACACATAGTTGTAAAAAATCTATAAATCAGCCTAAACATTTCTCCAAGACTTGAAGGACAAAATGGACAAGAGTTATTCCACAAGGCCTGCAACCATTTTCTTTGATCATGAACTCCACTTGGGAGTAAAGAGCAGTTGTCTATAGATTCAAGACATAGCCCATAATTGCAATAACTAAAAAAATGTATCCAAAAAAACCTAACTATTCATCTATTATATTTATTAGCTTCTTGGTTAACATGTCCACAGGCTAATGCCACATCTTCTCCCACATCTATTCTATATAATAAAAGGTTACTCAAAGCTAGCACACAATAATTTATTTTACTTTAACATTTCCAGATTTAAAAAAAGCAAAATCATACTTATTAAAAACACTACATCACTTCAACTTTCAGTTACTTCTCACAACTAGTTTTCCCAGAGTCCTTATGTCATCTGACATGAGTCCAGGGCCTCTGAAAAGAAAGCCACTGCATGGAGGCTTCGAGCAAATCTGGGATGACTGTGTAAACAGGTCTTAATGAATGACTTTTGGCCTAGTTAACAAAGTCTTCTTCCTATACTTTAGAATTCAGATGTTTCAGACACAAAATTAAAATAAATGCCACAACCAAATCATGAATACAAGTCCAAATGCTAAGCAATTGCTTCATAACCCCTAGGAGATGTTCTGATTAAAATGAGTCACATTGACCTTGGATGACACGGCCTAAGGGCAATTATTTCCCAAGGGACTTAATTAAATGCAATTAGACCAGTGTGAGTACATTTAACGAGGCCCCTTGTGATACCTATGTTTCTAATTTATTTTCCAGCAACTTTCACTAATGATTTGATTCACTCAACATCTATCAATGGATAATGATTGTACAGTCACAGCTACAAGGTGATGGTGAGGTCCCTGGATCCCATGATTCAAGATTTAAAGAGAAGAGAGACACATGACAAGTTAGACAGTCATACAAGGATGTATGTGTTTATGGGCCAAATGGATAGTGGGAGAAAGGGCAAAATAGAGTCAGGTGCTCACTGTGGGTTTGAAACAGGCACAGATGGCCCTAGTGACAACTTGGAGGACATGGAGGATGTGGATGAGAAATAGAATGATAGAATGATACCTCAGAATCATGGAATTCTAAGCTGGAAAGTATTTTCACATTCATCTTATCTCATAACCTCATTTTACAGTGAATACGCTACAGTTCTTACTGGGTTATCTAGCTTACTTGAAGGCATTTTATTTTGGAAAGGAGAGCAGTATGAGCAAGCTGAGTGGTACAGATGTATGAAGTGTATTTTGGGGGTGGCATGTTGACCAACCGAGTAAGGTAAATAGGACAGGTAAAATATTGGTTTAAAAGACAGATGTGTGCTATTCATAAAATCCTGTTTGGAGTTTGAAATTTATTTTGTCAACAAAAGGAATGAAGACATGCATTTGAATTGTAAAGTCTTACAATTAAACTGGTATTTTCTAAAAGATTAATCTGGTAATTGTGTCCCAAGTGTATGGAAAACAGAAGAGACTAACACAGGCCTGGACTAAGCCAAAATTAATTAAAGCAAGAGCCTCAGATGGGAACAGTGATCTCTAGCAATAATATGAGAAGCCCAAATATTGTGCAAATTATTTTGGGTAGGGAAGGAACAATATCAAATGTGACTCCTAGGTTTAAAGCAAGGATGCCAGCAGACGACAGGCAGCAGATGTTGTCAGAGATGAGAACCACATTGAATCCAGGAGAATTAAGGAGACACTGAGAAGAAAAGCAGTGGTCCAGGACCAGAGAATTCTGGGAAGATTGAGGAGCTCATAGTCAGGAATGAGCCAGGGTCCAGATGAACAACCTGGACCTGAGGTGAACTTGAGCACTTCAGTATGAGTAAAGCTGTGTCTTAAAAAAAAAGCATCCCATCGAGGGGCCAGGAAGGCTCAGTCACTAAAGGGAAAGGTACAGCCTGCCCAGACCAATGGTCAAGGGCAGGAAATTCAGAATGGACTCTAAGATCATAACCCAGACCAGCAGCCTAGGCAGCAGCAAACAAGGAGAGCCTGGTGAGCAGAGAAGACAAGGATTCAGGCAGGAGATCATAGTTAGGTGTGGCTTGAGTCCCCAGGCTGACGCTCTACCCACTGAGCCAAACCGGTTATGGCAGTAAAGCTGTGTCTTAAAAAAAAAAAAGCAGAAATTAAATTTTAAAAAAATATATGGCACTAAAGGGAAAGGTACAGCCTGCCCAGACCAATGGTCAAGGGCAGGAAATTCAGAATGGACTCTAAGATCATAACCCAGACCAGCAGCCTAGGCAGCAGCAAACAAGGAGAGCCTGGTGAGCAGAGAAGACAAGGATTCAGGCAGGAGATCATAGTTAGGTGTGGATGAGCAGCTGCAAATCTAGAGGAGCAGTATCGGGGGGCGGCGGGGGGCTGGCGGGGGGGAAAGGAAGAAACAAGTGTGGAAATTAAATTTTAAAAAAATATATGGAAGTAACCATCATAGGAAAAAGCAGAACATGGTAGGATTCCTTACATAACAGTACTGTTTTCATTTTTAATTATATGGGTGCAGGGATTA
Organism: Myotis lucifugus; assembly: GCF_000147115.1. Taxonomy (NCBI): domain Eukaryota; kingdom Metazoa; phylum Chordata; class Mammalia; order Chiroptera; family Vespertilionidae; genus Myotis; species Myotis lucifugus. The sequence continues at coordinate 9,198,246 of NW_005871079.1, forward strand.
TGTATGGAAACAGAACATGACATTGTCAGCGAGGCTACCTGTGCATATCTGGTTCCGTAGAATATCAAGAAAACCTTTGCTCCAACCAGGAAGTAGCTGAGATGTTTCATTCTGTGATATTAAGGGGCTATCTTACCCTAGAATTGCAGGCAGAAGTAGGGTCATGCCCACTCCTACTTACAGAGAGCAGGCTGGAAAGGGGATTCATTCAGATCTGATTTTGTTCTTGAAAGAAATAAACAAAGGAGAAAGAGATGGTTTCCAGGAGGAATAATGAGTTTGCATTTTGTTGTGTTAATGTGAAACTGACAGCAGAACATTGAAGGAAAATTCTCTACTATTTAGCTGAAGGAGGGTAACAGCTGGAATTCTAGATTTTGGAGTCATACATAAGCTGATAAATGAAGGTGAGTAGGGGAGGCATTGTTGCTTATCAGCAGGAGTCACAACTGATATTTACATGAAATTGTTTCTGTTACCTCCCCTTTGAGGGTGCTGACTCATTTCACTCAAAGGACAGCATGATGGCTATGGAAGACTTTGGCCTCTGCTGGACTTGAGCATAATTAGATGGACAGCTATCGAGGTTTGTGAATTGCAAAGCCATCTGGAAGTGTGACATGGATTTAAAAAGAGACCTATCGCAAAGAGGTGGCAGGCCAGAGCTTAGTGGCTGACTGGTCATCAACAACCACTAGCCATATGCTTAAGAAAGCAGAATTTATTGTTCCATCAGTCACTTGAGTTAAGACTGGCTCATGTCAGCCTTTGAAAAATCAGAGAGATGTGGCTGAAAAAGATTCTCTCTTGAGGTTTCAGTTATTTTCTGGTTGCTATCATAGCATCCTTATCCTGGCCTTTCACATTGTATCCAGGAAACTTCTACCCTTATTTCAGCCTAAACTACAGAGGCAAAATAACAATAAAAAATAATAAGATAAAACCAATCCAAAATATTCTGTGGGGAAACTGCTTTGGAATAAAGATTTTCCTTATTTATATGCATTGATTTATAAAATGTTTGAATTTAGAATACAGTGGCCAAACTCTTGAAGTACTCTTTTTTTTTTCACTGAGCCAACTCTAGTGCCATTAACCATAGGTGAACGATGGGGTGGGTATGACATGGAAATGCAGAGACAGCTCTGGGTCCATTGGCTTGGTGATAGCAAGAATGAGTGTGTTCCATGCCAGCCCTGTTGAAACGCACCCAAGTTTGGAATGACAATTTAATATAAGCAGCCAAACATGGACTTAGTCCAACCTCTAATGTCCTACTAAAGCTGTGTGATGGCTCATAAAGATAGCTCTGTCTCTAGGAATTTTATGGACTAAAGCAGTGTGTTGAAGTGATAAATAGCACCCCCAATACCTCCATTAAGAGCTATGTCTATATTGCTTTGGACCACCAGGCAGCAGAGAAAAGTCCAGCAAAGGGGCATTAAGTATGAAGTCTGTATACATCTTCTCCTTCTCATTCTGCACGAGCCCATTTTTTTTAAAATCTTCAAAATGGAAAGAAAAAGTTCCAATAAACAAATGAAAGAATATTATGGTATTCAATTGTTTTGAGTAGGCATTTTCCACTGTCGTTAATGTCCCTTCTGTAACATTTCATGATTCCTGACATGTTTCTTTCAGAATTTACCGCCACGTACCCATACTTCCTAAACATCTTTAAATTTAAATTCAAATATTTAGAAATATATGACACACTGGGTTTCCTTGTAGCACTAGTTTCTGGGGAGCTCAGAGCTAAATTCAGTGCTAAATTTCTTATTCTAAGTGCTAGATACATGCTGTTCTGCCTTTTTTTTTATCTATGTTTGCCCTCCTTTAAAAAAATCTCTATTACAAGTATAATTTGGCAAGTTTTTAACCTCTCAATATGGGGTTAAATTAAAGAAAATCAAGAAATAATCATCAGCTGTTTATTCCCATTTGAGTATTTTTCCCAGTGCAGCCTGGTTTCATTGAGTGGGTCACATTAATGCTCAATATATTGTCTTTCAAGTGAGCTTACTATAGGATCTTGTTCCTATTTATTCTAAAGTAGAAGGGGGTAGATAGAAAATGGGAAGATAGAGAAGGTGAGGTATAGGAGGAACAAGGGAAAAAATCTATAGTTTTATGAACAAGTAAATAAAAATAAAAGTATGTTTGAGTAATTTTATCAAATACTTTGAAGTTCTTTATCTCTCTGGAATTTTACACACTTCCTCACCATTAGTATTAATTAGTGAGAAGCTAATAGAAGGAATTTATGGGGTCACAGAAACAATGATGCCTTATAGAATTTTGATCATATGGAAGACCCATTGAGACAAATATCAAAATTACCCTGTAGGTAATTAAATGTATTTTGACTCTTTACTTGGTCTTAGATACTGATGTGTTTTATTTTTTATCCAAATCCTTTTACTCTTTGCAATGTGGGGATCATTATAATATGTTTCAGGTATCATAAGTTACCATCAACTGTAAGATTTATAACTGCTAATGAAATCATAGGGTACCCAACCAAATGAACTTCTGGATTGGGCTGTAACTGGTGATTTGGAATGAAAATTGCTCAGTGAAATTATGAATGCATTTGTTCAATGGGAGAAAAAAATCACAAAAATGTGCTGATTTCTCTGAATGCCTATGACTAAAATTTTATTCATAGTCTCCCTGAGATAGAAGAACCCATATTCTTTTTGCTGAAATTTTAAAGTAGAAATTGTAGACATATTGGGATTGTTTAGTGAGATGTATTCCATAGAATAAAGAAGAAGATGATGGTCAAGAAATGAATTGTATATTTTGAAATATCTGTGTCCTAAGGAATAACAAAGCACCCACATCCTTAGTATCAATTTTCATTTGTCCTGGCTGATAGGAAAAATCCAATGAAAAAGGACTGATGAAATATTGATGCTTATCAATAGTTGCTTTTTTTCTTCATTCAATTTGTTACTTATTTCATTGCTGAAATACTGTAATTCCTCCTGAGGTCTAACACCAACTGAGCTTAGGATCTCTTCATTCTGATTGAAGTAACTTTTCAAATTCATCAAATAAGGAGGCTCAGTTTCTAATAATTGGCCTTTTTTTTTTTACTAAGTTGATTGATTTAGTATTCCTTTCAGGGTCATTTTAAAAAAGCATAGCTGTGGTACTCACAATCTCTGTATATTTAACAGGTCTTATTGAAATCTAATGCTTGAAAACAAAAATGGTCATCTCTAAGGAGCATGGGAAACTATACAAAGCCAATTCATTTCTTCATTTAATTATTTAACAAATACTTTTTAAATACCTACTGAGCTTACAACTATGAACTTAGAACTATGAACTAGTCAGAACTATTATCTCTTTTGTCCCTTACGCTATGACTAGGAACCGGTGGGTGACTACCATGTTACAGTGTCCTCATACAAGGCAAGGAGGTGCCATGGGAGAACATGAGCAGGACATGTCCTTAATTCACACTGGAGTTTGCATGAAGGCATAGAACAGACCAGGCTTCCCAGAATGACCAAAGCAGCCAGAGGAGATGGGGAGAGACTGATGCAACAAATACATGACCGATTTTCCACTGTATCAAAAAACAAAAATGAAAAAGAAGAGGAAGAAGAGGAGGAGGAGAAGGAAAGAAAGGAAGAGGAGGAGGAGGAAGAGGAGGAGCAGGAGGAAAAATCTATGATTTCCATGGCAAAAATCTGAGAGAAGTCTCATCCAATGGTTCTCTCTCTCTCTCTCTCTCTCTCTCTCTCTCTCTCTCTCTCTCTCTCTCTCTCTCTCTCTGTTTAGCAGGAAACAGTGGTACAATCACATCCTAAGAGTGATAAAGAAATATGAGGTGGGGAAATCCCAGCAGGGAAGGTTGTCTGAGGGAGATAGAAGGTTTGAGAAAAGTAAAGCAAATTTGAAACAGCTGCTAGAAAGAACCAGCGAGAGCACCTTAGAAATATAATAGAATTGCCAAGAGCACTGAGGGGCCAGTAAGACTAGAGATAGCGACCTTTTAGAGGCATCATTTCCCATAGTTCTGTGATGCTGACCAGCAGGACTCCACTGTCCAGTGTAGATACAGAGGAAATGGAGAGATGGATGACTGAGTGAGGGTTTTGTTAGGCTGGAGTGTTAAAATAATCACAGGCAAAGAGTGAGTTCAGAGCATAAACCAGGCAGTCTCACCAGGACAAGAAAAACTGAAGTCTGGGTGAGACTGGTGGAGGGGTGCAGGGTACTGTGAGTCTCAGCAGGGCCGTCAAATCTAAAGAGTGACTCATGAAGAGGGCTGAGAGGTAAGAATTGGTGGGGGTCAGCATGTGAATTTACACTTGGTAGGAAAGCAGTTCCTGATGATGACACAGCACGGTGTGTGTCTGGGAACAGATGGCGGAAGTGAAGTCCAGGTAAAGGTCTGTGGAGGAGGAGCCCTGGGTGCCAGGGGAGATATCCATGCAGGTGTGGGAGTCGCATGGGACGATGTTAGGATGTGAGGTGTGATAGAAGACTATGAACCCTGCATTAGGCTCACTAATGAACTGACAACAGGATCGGATCGGATGTCTCTCACAGAAGCAGGGTTTTAAAAAGATACTGGAGGAATGACAGTAAGGAAAGCTGGGTGAATACCAATTCCACCCGCTGCCCTATGCTGGGAAATGAGCAGCTTCCCCTAGAGAAGGTATCAGTGACTCACTGTCCTCAGTGGAGAGCCTCCAGGAAGAAAGGTAAAGAGTTGAAGACTTAGCCCTAGACCGTGTGGCTCAGGTGGTTGAGCGTTGTCCTGTGCACTGAGATGGGGCTGGTTTGATTCCGAGTCAGGGCACATGCCCAGGTTGCAGGCTCGATACCCGGTAGGGGGCATGCAGGAGGTAGTCAATTGATATTTCTCTCTCATCAATGTTTCTCTCTCTCCATTCCTCTTTCTAAAATCAATATTAATAATAATAAAAGAGCTGAATATTTAGACATGAAGAAATGCTATGACTTGCCCAGAGTCACCAAATCAGGCACTGCCTATGTTCCTTGGTACTGAAGATTCTAGTACTTGCCCAGGGCTTCCTACTGCTAGTACCTGCGCCTCTCTGCCAAGGGCTTTCTGTGACTGCAGGGAGGTGCTCTCCCCACCATTATGCAGGGCACATGGAAGGGGTGGGGAGATTATGCCCCCAGGATCAACCTTTAACAAATAATGAAAGGAGGTAGTGGATACATTCCCTAGGTTGCTTTGTACCCAGATAGGACAACTCTAAGGTGTGCTCTATACACTTTACCCAAGTCCTCAGAGGGACTGAGCTACAGTTGTCCACACTTGCTCCTTAGTGCAGCCTGTAATGGTTTCCTTCCCTTGCCTATCTCCTGCCCCCACTCTCTTAGATTCCTGGGGTTGGGGTTGCTGGATAAAGCACTGGATGCCCAACTACATTTGAATTTCATATAAACAATAACTTATTTTTTTACTGTAAGTATGTACCAAATACTACGTGTGACATAACTTACACTAAAACTTTTTTTTGATTACTTGAAATTCAAATGTAGCTCTTGAATCTTTACAGTAGCTCCCTTTATCCTCGGGTGGTTTTTGTTGTTGTTGTTTTTTAAATATATTTTTATTGATTTTACAGAGAGGAAGGGAGAGGGATAGAGAGTTAAAAACATAGACGAGAGAGAAACATGGATCAGCTGCCTCCTGCACATCCCCTACTGGAGATAGAGCCCGCAACCAAGGTACATGCCCTTGTCTGGAATCGAATCCGGGACCCTTCAGTCAGAGGGCCAACACTCTATCCACTGAGTCAAACTGGTTAGGGCTTTGGTTTTGTTTTTAACAGTATTAGTTACCCTTAGTAAACCATGGTCTGAAAATATTAAATGGAAAATTCCAGAAATAAACAACTCATAAGTTTTAAATTGTGTGCCATGCTGAGCAGTGTGATAAAATCTCGTGCCACCTGGGATGTGAAATCATCCCTTTGCCTAGCATCACTACACTGTATACAATCCCCACCTGTTGGTCATTTAATAATCCTCTTGGTTATCAGATCAGCTGCCATGGTATCACAGTGTTTGTGTTCAAGTAAACCTCATTTTACTTAATAATGGCCCAAAGGGGAAGAGTAGTGATGCTGGCAATTCGTATATTCCAAAGAAAAGCTGTAAAGTGCTTCCTTTAAGTGAAAAGGTGAAAGCTCTCTACTTCAACAAAGAAAAAATATTGTATGATGAGCTTGCTAAGATCTATGATAAGAACAAATCTTCTATTAGTAAAGTTGTGAAGAAGTAAAAAGAAATCTGTGCGTCTTATTGTCAGACCTTAAGCTATAAATCCTCTGGCCACAGCACATGCTATGTGCTTTATTAAGATGGAAATGGCACTAAATTTGTGGGTGGAAGATATGAACAGAAAATGTATTCCCATGGATGGTAACATGTTGCCCCAAAAAGCATTGAGCCTATACAAAGACTTCAGCAAGGGATCCTCTGAAATGAGTGAAACCAGCCCATTTACTGCAAGTAAGGGATGCTTACACAGATTTAGGAATAGGCTGGGACAAAAAATAAAAAAAATTATTGGAGGAGAGAAAGAAGGAGGGAATAAAGGAGAGAGAGAAAGAGAGAGAGAAAAAAACATTCACATGACTTTTATTACAGTATATTGTGATGATTGTTCTATTTTATTTTTAGTTATTGCTGTTAATCTATCACTATGCCTAATTTATAAATTAAACTTTACCATATAGGAAAAACATAGATATATAGGCATCCACTGGGGTCTTGGAGGGTAGTCCCTGAGGATAGGGGAGAACTGCTGTGTTTGCTAATCTGGAAATCCATCTGGAATTGCTTTCCAAAAAATCTACTGTATTTGTATCCTTGCCTCAGGGTCTGCTTCTGATGGGGCCCAAACAAAGACAGTGAAAAACTATCCTGGAGGAATAAACTTTGAAGAAGAAAAGAGCAAACTTCCGAAGCAACATTCTACTGCAAGATTCAAATCAGGTTGAAATGATCAAGGGCTGGTGCTCTGATACCAGCTATAACCAGGGGTCCTCAAACTACAGCCCGCAGACCACATGCGGCCCGCTGAAAACATTTATCTGGCCCGCTGGGTGTTTTTGCCGCTGCTGCCTGTCCTGCTTAGCAGCCAACTCGTCCCGGGCCCGCAGTGTGCATGTGTGGAATGTCTGAGGGACAGAGAACTGGCCCCCTGTTTAAAAAGTTTGAGGAGCTCTGAACTAGGTACTGGGAAAAGGCCCCACACCAGCTTCAGCACATTGAGTCCAATGAGTAGAAGCCATCATCTCATCAGGAAAGCACCTGTTATCTGCTCACCTTTATCTTAGTGCCACGTATCATTAGTATAGCAGTGCTGTGATGCAGCTCTATGGATTCCATCACCAAATGTCCTAACTGTCTATCACTGAAGAGCCTCTGTTTCAATAAAAGGATATAACTGAGTAGGGAAATGAGTAGCCGTGCATCCCTGGTGCTTCCCTTGACCCGCTACTTCCCAGCAATAGGTTGGGCTAGATTACATCAGCGTTGAGGCTCTCAGATGCATTATTATTAATGAGCTTTCCAACTGAGGCTTGTTTGTTAATAATTTAATTAAAACCCCAAGTGTTTACTTGTTGCTGTTCCTCCTGAGAGATCCCTCTGCAAATTCTGGGTAGGAACTAATTCACCCATTCACCCCAATAACCGCCAACGTTTTCCAAGCTGATATTTACTGAGCCCTGATTCCTTATTTCCAGGAAACCCTCCAAGCCTTAATGGAGGTGTGGTTTCATTTCTCATCACTGTAAAAATAAGCCTTTCAGAACATCTGCTTCTCCTCGGCATGCCTGTGATTTCTTTGTCTTGAATTTCAATAGCAGTTCAGTTTGTTTATTACTCTTGTTCATATGCAGCGAATACAAATCGTTGGTGCTAATGGAAGGTTGCGTTCAATTCAGGTAGAAAACTTGTTCAAGTATTGAACAAAACTGCTGGTTTATGAATATGTGGTAACTTCTCTGGATATTTTAAATGATATCCCTCCGATGCTATCTAATTGGTACATTCACACTATTATTATTTTAATGTAATAGTGGGCTCTTTCATCTCAGCCATAGATAGCGCCAATCTGTGGCAGTATCAGCAAACCTGAAGGCTGCCAACAGCACTCAAGTCACTGGGGAATGCAGTGAAGTTCACTTTAAAGAAAATGATGCTCACTTTTCCATGCATTCCGCAGAGCTCCTTTTGATTTCCACGTCGAGCCTATTGACTTCAAAGTGTCCTTTCAGGATCACTCAGAAAGCCAGATAGCCATTGTGTCCCCATTCCTTGACTTTGCTCCATGCCCGGCACTTGTTTGAAATCTGTGGGATGCTGGCTAGAAGAAGCAGCTCAATAGGCGGCAGAGAGACACAAGTGTCTGGTCTCAAACCTCCTTTCTGGAATGATTACAAAACCAAGTAGAGACTGGGGAACTGGGTCTCGTCTTGCCAATGAGACATATTCTGAAATGAGTCCTCAGATCCAGCATGGCAGGAAAATGGCTACAAAGGAAGGTACTTCATATAGGGTGCTCACATCTCTCTCCCCTGCCTGCGCTAGCTTCACCATTTTAAATATTAGACAGACACCAGTTTGGGGAAAATAATCTCCTGATGTACACGTTATTGAATTGCTTGAATATAGATGAGAGATCAAGGTGGATGAAGATAACTTTCAGAATTAGCTTTCATCTCACTCCTGATTGGAATGGGTGAATGGCAGAAAGCCTGCACAGAGAGTTCTAAGGGGCCCAAAAGGATGCACAGAATGCACTGAGCTTCCTCCTATCTGCTTTCCTAGGCCAGCATTGTTCTGATAATAAGGACCAGATGATTTTACTATTAATGAACAACTCAGGCCAGTATGTAACTTCCTGAGGCCAGCCTGAAGAACCCTAGTGCTGTTGTTCCTTTTCCTTGGTCTAAGTGGTGGATCCTACAAGATATTTGACCATGGCTCAGTAACAACACAGGTGATCGCAGGAGGGGGCCACAGTGACAGGCATCCCAGGTGCACCACCCAGTCAGCTGTCTCCAATTTAGCTTTATAATTAATATCACTTAACTATTAAATGCATTCTGAGCCATTTTTATGTCATCTAGTGTCTAGACTATGCTTAGATAACATGAGAGCAAATGATTGAAACATGAAAACATTCAGACAAAGCAGAAATTTATCATTCTGTTTCATGGAATTCAAAAATCCATTTAAAAATTAATTTTTCTTTATCACTTGAAGTAGCTAGGCATACCAATGGTTGCCAAGATGAAAGCTTTGTCACAATGCTAAAATCTTCAAACCACGCATTTGTATCCTTCATGCTGTCCCACCTTCATAAGATTTTGGGAAGACCTAAGTTGAAAAGTAAGAATTCACAGGCAGCTCCCACAAGGCTTTCTGGACCCCGCTTGCCACTGTTTGTAGAACATGCTGGGAGCTTGTTGTTGCTACACAGTTTTTTTCCCAAAGACCCCGGGCAAGGGTCACATCATTTTAATCTGGGCAATGACTCTTTTGAGCAAGTCCCAGATAATGTTAGTGATTTACAAAAGCTTTTATCAGCCTCCTGATGGCTTTTACAGAGTGGAACACTACATGACCCATGCGGTTTGTTTTCATTTACAAAGGTGCAGGGGCTTTGAATTTAAAAATGGAACGTTTTCTTCTTGTGCCAAATGTAAACAATTTAACATCCATTTCCCATCCAGCTATTTTGCCAGTTCAAAAGAGTTTATATGAATCTTATCTGTATTATATTTCCTGCTGATTGGCAGTGCCTCCTTCTTTAGCTGGGAAGCCAAAAATGTGCTGGCTCAGATTTGAACAGGAAAGGAATAACAAAGAAAACTGGGAAATAAATGTAATGAGTGGTTACGGGGTGCTGAAAACTATACTTATCGTTTCTTATTCTCGCAGAGTTGGTGCTGCCATATTGATTTATGCCTGGGAAGTCTTTCATGGAAACACACAACAAAAGCTTCAGATTATTTTGTCAACAAGAAAACACAGTTTACCTTATCTTCAAAGTCCCCATCTATTCCTGATTTGAGTGGTTCCATATTCCCTGCTTGCGGAGATCTCTCTGAGCCCTGGAGGAGATTTGTGCTTGATACAGTAATTCACTATGAAAGATAAAAGCCCCCAGAATGTCACCACGCTGCTTCCCAAGGCCAGCTGAATGATTCTGTGGGGACCAAAGGGGGTCCAGAGAGTGAAAAAGTACTGCGGCTCTTCCAGGCCGACTTACAGTCAGTTTATTGAACCCTTGAGAGCCATTTTTCCCCCTTCCAGAATGTAAAAGACATTTATTTGGCCTATTGTTTGAAGGCTTAAGTCTCTTTCTCACATTCAAGGTCTGGGCAATTGAAAAGGAGAGGAGGGAAAGAACAAAATCAGCCGTCTAGACATTTCCTAGTGGAGTATCAGGTTTATAAGCCATTTTCCTGGCCTTGTCCTAATCACACATTATGAACTGAGATAAAATGCCAGATCATAAACTTGGGCCCTATTGTAAGGAAGACGGGCAAGAGTTATGGTTTTCTTTCAAAAGTCACACATTGCATTTTTCTTCAAGGTCACATTAATTTCTGTTAATGGCCCTCCTCTAGCCGCCCTTTCCAGAAATGTTCTCATTTGCTCTTGGCTTCCCACCCCCACATTCCCTTACACTCCTCAACCTATACTGCACCCTCAATGTCCTCTCCACCCACAAGTCCCAATTTAATTGGACTTACAAAGTATGTGGGGAGTAAGTCAGTTTTCAATAAATACCCTGATTTTCCTATCAATTGACATCATGACTGTCTCCATCATTTAACATTTGGGTGCTCATATTAATGATGAGATAAATGTAAGGTAACTTTAGTAGTGATTGAAGAGGGATAGAGGTAGATGCGCTTCCGGAGGCTCTCTAGGCAAGATGGGTGCAGTAGAAAGAGCATTACAGGAATCCCAGGTTCAGGTCCTTGAGTAACCTTCCTAAGCCTCCATATTACTCATCAATAAAACGAGGCCATGGAGCCTGATAACCTAGAAGGGGTCTGATTCTTGAAAGGTTTTTTTAAACTTTTAAGCTTTGCATTTCCAGGAAGCTGACTACATCCCTGAAAATTACTTTCTGGCATTAGATGCCCTTGCTATGAGGACCATAAAGTGTTTTACCAGAATCCACATGTACTGATCTTCATACTGCTATCTTAAATTTGTTGATTGCTATTGCTTCACCAAGTGTTTATCCACCAACTAACTTCTCACTCATCATCCAACACACCAGTGCGCTGAGTGACAGCACCAGCTGCCATGTGTGGTATAGTGACATTCTGAAGAGCAAATGGGGTGGTGCATATGATGGTGAAATAACTAGTAAACTAAACCTCAGCAGCCAGGAATAATGGACATTTGATAGAAGTTTCTTAGCTTCCAATTCTTTTCTTTACACCATGATACATGATCTCTCTCTCTCTCTCTCTCTCTCTCTCTCTCTCTTTCTCTCTGTCTCTTTCTCTCTTTGTTCATACAAAAAAACAGAATACTAACTTCCTGTTCCTGTATTTGCATATGGTTTCCATTTGAAAGGTCATCAGTTATTTGGACAATGATAACAAGATATTTCATTAAAAAGTAATCTCCAAATATTGACCAACTCCAGAGATGGAATACTCTCATTAAGTTCATTTGATGATATGCAGTGTATGTAGTTAAAATTGAAGGAGGAGGCATACTGTTTCCTCAGCCTCAGTAACCCAGCCTAAAAACACCTTGAGATAGATTATGTTTTAGGAAGGTCCAAGTTTATTTAAATGATATACATAAATATATACATTTTGCTTGTTACAAAGACACTAGTCCTAGAGCAGTATTGCCTGGCTCAAATTAGATGTTCAAAGAATATCTATTAAAGCAATGAGTTGATAAATGAGCAAGTCATCTTTACATTAATATATATTGCACTGGTAACCGAATGATGAATGGTGGTTATTGTGGAACCTACTTCACCAAAGATGGAGAAATACTATCATTGGGCCTCATACAATATCTTTCCTTGCATGCTTGTTTACTTCCTCAAGGGTAAACCATCAGGCTATTAGGCACTTACAGTATTTGGGCATCTTTGAGATTTGAAACTGTATAGAGCTCTGTCCTATAGTGAAGCCTATTAAATAGATAATTTGATGCCTCATTCACATCCAGTAGAGACAACTATTAGGTTCCTTGAGGCTGGACATTGGCTGGACCAGTGCTCTAGAGCTAAGTACATATTGAGTTTTCCTTGGTATAAATGAGGGAGTGGGGCCCACATGATCTCCAGGTTCCCTCATGGTGTAAACATCTTATGGTCTGTGAAAGCAGCAACTGTGTTCACAGAATGGCTTTGTCCAAGATAATATTCTGTGGATAAAAATGATAGCATTATCAGTGGTTTTCTTTGAGTCGTGGGATTACTTATGTTGTAATTTTTAACTTATGATTTAAACTTTTCTTTATAAGACATTTTTTATAATAAACATACATGATTTTATAATAATATAAAACAATATAAAGTCCTTTCAATTTTGAGAAGGAAAAGAAGCCCTTATTCTAGAAAGGTAACAAGGACAATAAGGTCTAGAGCAGTGGTCGGCAAACTCATTAGTCAATAGAGCCAAATATCAACAGTACAACGATTGAAATTTCTTTTGAGAGCCAAATTTTTTAAACTTAAACTATATAGGTAGGTACATTGTTATTAACTTAATTAGGGTACTCCTAAGGCTTAGGAAGAGCCACACTCAAGGGGCCAAAGAGACGCATGTGGCTCTCGAGCCACAGTTTGCCGACCATGGGTCTAGAGCCTTCTTGTTCAGACTTGAGCCCACAGATTTGTGGACCCCCATCCAGAGATTCTGATTCAGTAACTCTGGATGGTGCCTGGGAACTTGCGTTTTTAACAAGCTCCAGGATCACACTTTGAGGAACCTGAATCTATCAGTTAAACATATAGACAGCAATCCTACCAAACGTTTTTCCTTTCAGAGTTATGAGGGAAAATTTCTGTATCAAAATCTATGTAACCTAAGAAGCATCTAGGGCTAAAGAATTATCAAAAGGCTCAGCTCCACTGGAAAAGTGTGCTTCCACCCCAGATGGGACTTGAATGAACCTGGAATTATGAGCCCACCATCTCAGTTTAATCTATTTGGACCTGGGTCCCCTGGACCCTCTCAAATTGTGCCTGACATCACTGTTATCTAACATCAGGTGTGAATCAAGGGGCACTGGAGTTTTGGTAGTAGACCATGCCCTCAGTAACAAAATTATGGGTCATCCTTTGGCAGTGGACTAGCTGGTCAGTCAACTTAATTGACTGTTTTATCACCAGGTTTCATTTTAAATGTTAAGAAAGAAAAACCCACAGAGAAAGAGAGAAAGAAATGGCTCCTAAGAGCTCTCAATACTAACTTATTAAGGGTTAAATCTTGTGTAAATTACATGCCTTTTAATTAAAAGAATAGCAACTGAAAATAAATACCCAGTTAATTATGATTTTATTGTTTTGACCACATTGCTGAGGTCTAAATGACAGAAGAAAAGCAAAATGAATCTTCCAACCACAAAATGCCTTCAATTTCTAAGTCTTCATTCTAGAAGCAGCACTTACACTAATATCTATGGAGTGTTTACTCAGTGCCTGTTATGAACAGATTGTTTGTGACCCCACCATAGTTCATATTTTAAAGCCCTAACCCCATAAGTTGATGGTGTTTTAAGAAGGGACTTTGGGAGGTAATTGGAGTTAGGTTAGGTCATAAGGATAGAGCCCTCTTGATAGGGTTAGTGGTCCTTATCAGAAGAGAAAGCTCAGGCTCTCCATGAGCAGAAACTGAGGAATGGTCATGTGAGAACACAGGGAGGACTTGGCCATCTGTAAGTCAGGAAGAGAGCTGTCATAAGGAACCATAGTGGACAGCACCTTGATCTTGGACTCCCCAGCCTCCAGAATGTTGAGAAACAAATTTCTGCTGTGTAAGCCCCCCAGTCTCTGGTGTTTTGTAATGGCAGCCCAAGAAGACCAAGACCGAGCCTTAACTGCATTACCTGACTTAGTCACCTCCACACGGTCACTTTAAATAAGAGACCTCGAAATCTTTAAATGTTTTCAGGGTCAGTGTCACTTTGGCAAAAGTGTTCTTTCGTAATTTGCCATAGGACAGTGATTCTTAACCTTCCTAATATCGCGACCCTTTAATACAGTTCCTCATATTGTGGTGACCCCCAACCATAAAATTATTTTCGTTGCTACTTCATAACTGTAATTTTGCTACTGTTATGAATCGTAATGTAAATATCTGATATGCAGGATGTATTTCCATTGTTACAAATTGAACATAATTAAAGCATAGTTATTAATCACAAAAATAATATGTAATTATGTATGTGTTTTCGATGGTCTTAGGCAACCCCTGTGAAAGGGTCGTTCGACCCCCAAAGGGGTCACAACCCACAGGTTGAGAACCGCTGCCATAGGCTGATAGCTAAAGAATCATGTTACATATTTCAGATGCTGTGTGTGTGTACACACCTCTGCAGGCTTGCCTAGGGTAGGCAAAGGTGTGTTTGTAAATACAGGTGCCTGAGGTAGGGCGGGTATGTGGACCCAATTTATTTAGTGGCTAATTACTCCCTTTTTCCTTTTAAGAGATTCTGTCTTTACATTTTCCCAGAAGGGAAAAAAGGAGGGAGAAAGGAAGTGGAAAGGAAAATACCCAAGAACGAAAACAGAAGTAAGAGGAGAGAAAATGATGTGAATAAGGGAGCAGGATTTAGAAAGGAAGAAATGGACGAGAGTCATTGGGAAACCCTGCTTTCCCTGCCCTTCCCTCTGCTCTTTCTCCAGATCCCCAGGCTGCCGCCAGACCCTCCCCCCCAGGCCTCATTTACTCACTCTCTAGCCTGCATGTGGAGGCTTTCAACTCATTCTCCCAGCTCCACCCCAACACTCCAGCTAGAATCAGAAATCAAAGAAAAAAGTATGTCCCCATCATTAGTATTGCACCAAGAGGGTAATTAAAGAAAACACAAAAACCTACAAGAGATTTCCAACATTTACCAATGTGGGTGATGAGTGCATGGCTCCTTGTAGCCCTTCTACCTCCCTCCAAGCTCTGGAGCCGGAGCCCTATTTAAGTGTATGCAGAATGGATACCAGCAGCCCCCTTCAAACTGAATTCAAAACTGCCCATTACACGTCACCCCATTATGCATTCCATTCTTTCCAGGGTTTGGTGAGAGGATGCACATTGCTGAGGAAACAGAGGCCTTTAGGGTACAGTAGATTTCAAAACGCAATTAAAATAAACTCTTCAAGTGGAAATGTAAAAGGCACTTGTATTTGATTAAAGCCTTTGGCCTTATCAACTGCAGAGTGCTCCATTACAAGGTCATTAGCAACCCGACTTCCACAATGGGCAGCAGGCGTCAGCTGCACAAAACAAACAGGGGCCCCAAACACCACAATAACTCCCTGTACCTGTTCTTGTTTGCTTGCTGAGCCCTCCAACATTGGGAGTTGCTGAAATATATAAAAGCGTAACAGCTTGAGTCAATATTTGCCAGCCTAAGCGAGTGATTTTATTTAGTGAGAAACTGAACCCCTTTGAATAAATACATCTCCTTGCAGGCAGGCACTGAAGGAAGGGCTAAGGGCAGAACTGGATCTGGAGCTGGTGCTCTGAGACTTCGGAGGTTCCTGTAATCCCCTACCTCCTGGGGTAAGGGACATGGCGTCCGGTCCAGATGCATGGCACCCAGTCAAGGGGCAAGTTGGGAAAATTCCACCCTTAGGCTGCACTCTATTCTAGACTAAGATTTCTCATCAAAATCACCTGCAGGGCTTGATAAAACACTGGCTTCTGGACCCAGAGGTGGATCCAATAAGTCTGGGTGGGGCCTAAGAATTTGCATTTCTAACAAGTTCCCAGAGGACTTTGCTGCTGCTGGTTCTGAGACCTCACTTTGAGAACCACTGATCTAGACCAGCTCTGTGCAGCAAAAATGTAATGCAAGCTACATGTGTAACTTTAAATTTTCCAGGAGCATGTTAAAAAAAATACACAAGAACTGAAGTTTCATAACATATCCAAAAAGTAATGGATAAAAAATATAATCAATGTAAAACTTACTAATGAGGTACTTCACATTTTTTTTTACTAAGTCTTCAAATTTCATTATGTATTTTATACCTTATAGCACATCTCATTTTGGACTAGCCACAATTCAAGAGCTCAATAGCCACATGGGGCTGGAGTCGAGGCTGCTGTATACACAGCATAGTACACTATCCTCTGGGGATACAGGATCTTGAATTCCAGGATACAACCATATGCCTACCATTAGGGCCTAAGTGTCCCCACAAGCATGCATGTTGCTGTTGGAATAGAGTGCACATCCCCAGACTCAAGGGTGAAACTGATGCTGAGTGTGATGGGGTGAAGGGTATTGGAATAAACTAGGACATAAGAACTGGGGAGTCTATACACATAAACACCAGGCCCCTTGAAGTGTGGGATAGAGTGGCAGAGTGGGGGTGGGAGAATGGGACAAGCTGGACTGTGTGTGTGTGTTTGTGTGTGTGTGTGAGAGAGAGAGAGAGAGAGAGAGAGAGAGAGAGAGAGAGAAAGAAGGAGAGTTGGGAGGAAAGGTGACTGATTCTGTTCCAGGCTCCATTTAATTACAGAATAGCTCGTTCCCCATGGCACACCCTCAGAGTCACATAGTTCTGCTGGCTACTGCATTCACACTGGCACTCTCTGGTCTTCAGGACACTTAGCTTCTGGGGCTGACCCAGGGCACTGCTCATAAAAGGAGATACCTCCTATGCCTCCCACTGAAGGCCTCTCCTGCCCAGATTTTGTCTCTTTGTTTTACAAGCGGCTTGGGCTCTGACTTGAAGGAGCGATCATAAAGAGAATGATTACTTTTATACCAGCTGCAAGGAGGAGAGGACTCTGCAAGGAGGGATTTATACATGGAAATCAATACCAGCATTGGAAACCATCCCCTTTGCCCATGTAAGTGCTGCCTACAGGGTCAATAGCTGGAATTAACCTGGATCCTTTTTTAATTATTATTCTTTTTAATAAAGCTGCTTTATGATAGACTCTGAGGTGAGCTCCCACTCTGAAACTGCACCAATGTGAAGGGAAAGAACAAATACTTTCATTTAAGAATTATCTGTTGTCCCAGTGGGGATCTCTCCCACTCCCACTACCCTCACTCTCTAAGTCTCCAGAGAATCAGAGAGAGGAGAGCGAAATGAAGTCCTTTGTGAGCATAAACTGATACCAACATGAAAGAGAATGAGCTCATTGCCCTGATTCCATAGGTTAATTTGTGATGTATATGGGAAAAGTTAGCTGTTGCAGGCACAGCTGTACTAAATGCTCACTGTATGTATTCATATGACTATATGACTCTGCTTACTGCTTGATTTTCCTCATTTAATTATTCCAACAATTCTGTAGAAGGAAGAAATGGAGACTCAGAATGCATACAGGTCTCAAGGAAGAACTAAGTGGTCGACAGGCTTCTTCCTACTAAAGTCTTGTACTCCCCAAGTCTTGCTGGGTCAGAAATATTGAATTGATGGATATTCCTTTCTTGCTAGGACAGGTGTTGAAAGCCTCATGTATCTTATTCCTGCACACTCCTGTCATTCCTTCTGTCACACTGTACAAAAATGGGCCAGTATGAAATTGCTTCTGTGATAACCCTAGATTCAGTCCTTGAGTCCTCTGTCTTTCTTATACCTCATAGCTCTACTTTTAAACTACACCAGACTCTAAGAACAATGTCACCTCTAAGAGTCATCCACTTTCACTCTTACCCTCATACAGACCCTAATCTACACAGTAGCCAGAGTGAAACTTAAGTAAGTTAGGTCATTGACAGGTCTATGTATAAGACCTTCCAGTGCTTCCGATGTCATTTAGAGTAAAGGCCAAATTCCCTGCAATGGCCTATTAGGCCCTACATGTGTTTCTCACACACACACACACACACACACACACACACACACACTCCTCTGATTTTATCTTCTTCCACGTTCCTCCTTGCTCACACCTCTCCAGCTACATTGTCTCATCTCAGTTCTTCAGGATCAACAAGCACCCTCTTGCTTCTGGGCCTTTGCACTGATTATTCCCTTGGCCTGTAACACGTTCCCCTCAGTTCATAAAATGGCTCACTTTCTCACTTCCATCTGGTGTCTACCCAAATATTTTATTATCAGAGAGAATCCTGCCATGCCGACCTTATAAAAAATAGCAACCTCTCCTTCCTTATCACCCTCTGAGCTGCGTTTCTCTATCCAACATGTTAAATATTTATTTACCTGTTTCCTGTCTCTGCCTCTTCCATGCCTAGTCTCATTGCAGGTAAGTGCACCTCACAAGCCTGAAGCAACAGCCTGTGTCAGAATAGCCTGGGAGGAAGGCGGCAGCCTCCCAGCAATATTTTAGTGTGCCTTTGGCTGCCATCGCGGAAGAATAGTTCACAAGGGTAATGTATTCTGGGAGTCTGCTGGAACGCTCAACTGACAACAGCCCTATTGAGATGATGGCCATCCCCCTGGGAGCTTTTCTGTTTACATGTGCCTTTACTCATCTTTCAGCTGAATCAGAAAGCTGAATAGCAACTTCACTGTTTGAAAACACAAAATAGATTTTGATGCTTAAAAGGACTTTCATTCAGAGGAACCCAGAGTTAACCATCTTCACATGTGGGCTGGTTCTAAGACCCTGGAATTGGGGAGTTGTCTGTGACTATAGAGAGTGCTTCCTGTGCCGTCCATGTGGCCATTTCCATTAAAATGTAAAATGATTTAAATCAAGTGAAGTTAAAAATTCAGAGAATAAGTTTCTCAGTCACACTAGCTAGTTACAAGCCACATGTTGCTGGTGCCTGCAACATTGGACTGCACGGTCATCGAATATTTCCATCACTGTAGAACATTCTATTGGATAGCATTGGCTAGAATTCTCCCATTACTTTTTAAGATATATTTTTATTGATTTCAGAGAGGAAGGGAGAGAGAGAAAAAAACACATCAATGATGAGAGAGAATCACGGATCGGCTACCTCCTGCACCCCCCTCCCCCAAACACGCACACACACTGGGGATCGAGCCCGCAATCAGGACATGTGCCCTGACTGGGAATCGAACTGTGACCTGACCTTTTGGTTCATAGATCAATACTCAACCACTGAGCCACACCAGCTGGGCCTCCCCTCATTTTATAGAAAAGAAAGCAAAGGCTTATAGAGGTCAAGGTCACTGCTGGAAACAGCAGAATGTCTGTATTTACAAAATAAAGGGAAGGAAGCCCCTCATCCAGAAGAAGAAGAAAGCCCAAAGAGAATAGGAAAACAATAAGGAAGGAGGGGAGGAAAACTTCACATGTCCCATGTGAGGTTCCACCTTTGAGCTCAGAATTTATTATAGTAACCAATCCAAGGAAATAGTGACCAATCAGAGGAGATATCAAGGCATAGGATCTGCAGCCCTATAAGCCGTAGGGAAAAGGAACTCAATGGGACTTTTTTCCCCTCCCCATGTGGGAATCTATACTTATTCTTCAATAAATTTCCACCTTTGCTATACCATCTTCCATTTGTGGATTCATTCTTCGACTCCCATGGACAAAAAGCCTGGGAACAATTCTGCCCAGGGAAATACCACCTGTTCCAGTCCAAAAATCCTGCTTCACTTGTACTATTTACAAAGGGTACATTTAGTAACATTTTGGCCATAGCAACCAATTAGTAATAATGGCTACTATTAGCTTGTATGTGGAAGAAACTATTTCCAATTGCCCTGTGATTCAACACTTGCACTATAGCCTCAGGTATTAGGTTTGAGCAAGCTATGGTTCTATGGCTATCTAGTTTCCACACAAAGAAAGCTAGAAAATTCCTAGGAAGCCTAGAACATATCTACAAACAAGAATTTCTTGCTAGTCATTTGACTAAATTTCCCTAAGCACTGTCAAAATCCCCCATTTAGGCCAAAGGATGGTTGAGTGTTGTCCTGTGCATGATAAGGTTACCAGTTTGATTGATGGTCAGGACACATACCTGGGCTGTAGGTTCAATCTTGGTCAGGGCACATACAGAGGGCAACTGTTCAATGTTTCCCTCACATCAATGTCTCTCTCTCTCTCTCTCTCTCTCTCTACCCCCCCACCTCCCTTCCTCTCTCTAAACATCTCCTCAGGTGAAGATTAAATAAAGAAATAAATACTATCTGTGATAAGACATTGGCCCTATCTATTTATAATGGTTTAAAGCCATTGATATATACCAAAATAATTTAAAATTTTTGAATGGGAAAACTGGCTTAAATCAAATCTGCAATACCCCCACCCCACTTTTTAATCCTATATACCAGTTCTACAGCTTACTAGTCCTATGATTATGATCAAGTCACTTAACACTATCTGAACCCATTTATAACCTCACTCATTTGTATCCGTTTAGCTTCTCTTCATTTACCAACAATTTATTGACACCCTATGATATGCTAGTAACTGCATTAGGTGCTATAAAAGGGCTATTAATAGCCAGTTCACAGAGTAATTGCATATATTAACTGAGATAATTTAGAAAATCTCCTAGCACAGATGGGTAGCTGATAAATTTCTACTGTATATGAATTTGGAAGAAAAACAAACAGTAGATAGTTGGGGAGAGAAAAACCTATTTCAACTAGGTGCTTAAATCTTGTATATTATTGCTAAAAGCTCTAGAGCAGTGGTTCTCAACCTTGGCTGCACATTAGAATCACCTGGGAATCTTTTTAAAATCCTGATTTCTGGGCCTCATCCTCCAGAAATTCTATTTCTTTGTTATGGGGTGGGGCCACAACATTAGTAACAAAGAAACAGAATTTCTGGAGGATGAGGCCCAGAAATCAGGGTTTTAAAAAGATTCCCAGGTAATTCTAATGCGCAGCCAAGGTTGAGAACCACTGCTCTAGAGGCATATATATTTTTCTCAACAATAGAAAGGAGGCATCCGTCTGAGTAATTGCCTCAAAGCAAGGTAAAATGAAGTTTAAAATCGGCGTCTACCTATACACCCATATATCCCAATGTTCCATATTCGAATAGAGCCTTTTATAAGAAAAGGCACCTTCCAGGGAGCACGCTGGGAGGTGCTGGAACCTCAGGTTAACAGGAGGGCTCCCCTGGCCTCCTCTCTGAAACAGTCTCCAGTGAAGTGCACACACAGCGCTCTGTGCACGCTCTGCGCCCCAAAGGCTCCCGCTTCCTTAATTCTCTCGTCTCTCCAATGGGGAGCTGCTCAATTTTCACCGCAAACATAGATGGTCAAACAGTGCTGCCGGGTGACCTGGAGAAATGTATTTCTGTACTCCCTCTACTCTGATGATTTAGAGCGAAACTGGCACAACATTTTTCAAAATACCAAGAAGTGGGTGGATATCCTAGGGCCACAGTGAAAAGCCAAAAAATTCTTATTGGCTGCTTTGCTTGCTGAATCAGTGGGGGTTAATTAAATGTCCTACTGAGAACGGGGAATCTGGTGTGTTTAAAAGGCTGAATAATCCTTCAGTGAGGCAAGGGAAGGCTTTTCTCTTAGGAACCTGCTGACTAATGCGAGGTAGGAGAACTCCTTGGAAGAGCCCTGAGCAAATGCAGCTGGTATGCAAGTGAGGAGCCATTTATTAACCAGCACCCTGGGGGCCCTGGTGAGGGGAGATACATTGAGGGCAACTATGCATTTTTCTTCCTCTGCTTCCCCAAGAGTCAGGCCTTGCAGCATTGTTAAAAATAGAAGTATTAGAGAATTCTGAATAGTAATCAGTTTCCATTCAATCCCACACCATGCAAAAGTAGAGACCACACTCTTGAACTAAAGGCTTTGTATTCTTTTGTTGACCTCACAGCAAATCTTTAGAAATAGCTCCCTCGCTCTGCTTTTTGTGTCACCTGGTCTGGTTTGCTGCTCCTTTGAATGCAGGTAGCTTCAGATCTTTGTCTTCTCTTGGAGGGAACTTGGCCCCCTAAGAAGTTAAGAGGGATGCTTCCAGGACGTGTGACTTTCCTTATGATTTCTTTTTGTCTTTGAAAAACAGCTTGAAAGATACCTTATTAAATGCAAAGTGAAGAAAAATTTCTTGATCAAATTCCTCAGGTTTTTTTTTTCCTTTTTGGAAGTCTACATATATAAAATTCTGCTAAAGATCTTTGGAAGACATTTTCAAAGGGAGCAAATTATGGAAACATTTGACTTTATAATTGATTTTAGAAAGGTTAACAAGATTTTGGCTCCATCCAGAAAGAGTTTGGTAGGGGCGGATTAAAGTCATCTTCATTCATTTACAGAAACATAATAATAAATATGAGTCAAACAATAATAGAATGAAAGGTCAACATTCACCGATTTTAAGTCAGTAGGATGTATAAGGCAGTCTCCAGGGTTACTAGCATGGGGCAAAGGACTATACCTAAGTAATTAGTAGCAAGTTAAATACAAAGAGTGCTGGTGAGAATGTTATGCCACACAAGTATAGCGGCTCATGTTTGCTTTTAAAGCAGAAGTATTAGCAAATCTAAACAAAAAGTGTCATTCGAAAAGTGAGGGGGAAAGATTAGTCCCAGCTGTGCTAGCCATCCTTGCCTCAATGGCAGACACATGCTAATGAAAGAACTACCTTCGACATGCCAGGGCCAGGAGATGCTGTGTGGAAAAGGACCGAGGTCTCAGGCATGGAATCCATGCAGGGGAGGCCCAGACATCATGGCCCTGAGACAGGCCATTTCTACTGTGCTCTGTCCAAATTCCTGACCATAGAATTGGGAACAAGAGAAAATGGTTGCATTTTATGCCACTAAAATTTGGAGGGGTTTATTATATAATCAGAACAGCACTTTTAAGTGTTTGTTTGAAAGCAGTCTCATTGTTTCATTCTCACAAATACATGGAGATATGTATTTATGCAGCACCTAAAAAGATTTTGACTTGCGGCTTTGCCATATGGGAAAGTCACCTGATCCTTTTTGTCCTCCATTTTATCATCTGTGTAATGGGATAATAAATAATATCTCCCTCATGGCCTATAAATATAAGTACGGTACTGCATGTGAAAGCGTAGACTCTGAACTATTGTACAACATTTCTAGCTGCAGTGGTGATTCAGGGTGGCGACAGTAGGGTTGTGCACAGAGATGATGGCAGTGGTTGTGGTGAAAGATTGGCCAGGTGACAGTCACTGCTAACTGTAAACATGGGAGCTATCCAGGCATCTGCAAGGACATTTCTGAGTCTGAGGATTGAAAAGTGTTCTGTGAGGCGCAGATGCATGAGACAGTCCTTCTCCTTAAAAAACATGACAATATCATTTGAAAAATAATACTTGACTGCTGAAACATTAGCACCTGTTCACAGACGAATAAAATAAATTAGACCCTCTAGTGTGGACTCCAAATTGCTGTGAGAGCTCAGAGTTGAGAAAAATCCCTACGGCTTCATAGAAAAGGCAGGGTTTTCCCTGGAAATAGGCCATGGATATCCCCACTGTTTCCCTGGGATCGGGGAAGAGGGGGACTTTCAGAACAAATGGGGGGACACGAATAGGGAGACACAAAGGTGAGACTGTTGGAACAGATATGCTTCAGTTTGTCCAACTGAAAGCCCTGGGAATATTCCCAGGACACTGCATGCCCCAGGGTCACGGCCTGCTCTGTGCAGCACTCACGTGGAGCCTCTTTGATCTGGTTCCAAGGACTCAATTGGTTTTGTGCCTGAAAGAAAACAGCAGACGCCAGTCCAGTCGTCTTTTCCTACTCAGGTGGGCAGCGTTAACCATCGCCTTTCTGGGCAGAGTGTGCATTCCAGGAATTCATTCCCTTCTTTTTTTCAATTCAAATATTATATTAGTTTCAGGTGCACTTCCCAGTGTTAGACATTCTATAACCTACTAAGTGATCATCCCAATAAATCTCGTACTCATCTGACACCACACATCGTTATTAGAATATTATTGACTATATTCCCTGAACTGTACTTTACATCCCCGTGACTTTTCCATTATTGCCAATTCAGAAATTCACGTCTTGATCAGTGGGGAAATGAGAAAATGAAGGAGTCAGAAAACATTTCTCCCCCAGAAACAGTATTAAAATAGTGCTTAAGTCCTCAGGTTTCCTTCATGGAAAGTGCACAGAATCTAGCCAGGATGGCTTACACTGGTGGCCTGGGAGAAATGATTCACAAATTCCACTTGGGATGTTCCTGTCATTTCTCCAGAAGACTCTCCAGCTTTCCCTCAATCATCCTGGCTTCCCCATCACTCCTGCTCTGACTTTTGTTTAGTGATACTTGAGACTTTTGTTTAGTGATACTTGAGACTCTTAGCAGCCGCTAGCCCAAGTCCTTCTCATGAGACATTACCCCTGTCCTTTTACACTTCCAGGGAGTTGTCCTGCTGGCCTCTCTTGTCCCCACTAGTTATGATTTCAAATCATAACCTCCCCCTCAGACCACAGGCAGGGCCTGCTTCTCCTTCCCTTAGTTCTCTGTGCCGTCTTCCATGGCTTCCTAAGAGTTTCTATTCTTACCACAAGGGAAAGCAGAGAGACACGGCAGTTTCTACAAGTCACTTATAAGCACTGCCTTTGCTAATCATGGGTTTATAAATGGAGCTGGCCTTGCACGTTCCCCAGGTTTTTAAAATCTACCTGTGCCAGGCACAGCCAGAAAGATGTGCAGCTTCATCTCTTTTTCCCTCGAAGGAATCCTGGCTCCGCTCATGCCGAAATGCTCTGTCTCTGCATTGCCTCTGACTCACTCCTCTTCGCATTTCTCAGTCCTTTGAGTGACACCGAGAAGGACTGTGTCTTCGAGCCACCTCCGAGGAAGAGCTGGCAATAATCATACTTGGAGCTGCCATTGTCTGATTGAATGTCGACTATGCGAGGAACCATACGGGGCCCAAACTTATTACAGCAGGTAAAATTGACAAGCTCATGTGCCACATGCCGGGCAAAGCATTGTCTCATTTACTAGCCCAGCAATGCCACTATAGGAGTCCTTCATTCTACTCTGCATATGAGTAGAACCACTGAGACTCAGAGTGAAGTGGCTTGTCCAAAACTGCATGGCACCCATGTGCCCCATCCAAGGCCTGTCCTTATTCCTCCAGGCACAGCGGGATTCTTGGCTCTTCCTTTCAAGCCTGCTGCTCTTCACCCAGGAAATCATCTAAATGAAGGCATGGATGGCATCACAGCTCTATCCTCATGATAAACAGCTCTTTCCTTCTTCCTTTCTCCCTGCCCCAGACCCAGACCCATCCCAGTTACCTGGTAGACCCCACCAATGGCACCCCACCCTGCCAAACACAGAAACAAAGATGGGAAGAAGTGCAGGTCCAGACAATGTGGGTGGTGGGACTTCTCAGGTCACAGATGGATCTTAATAACTGGGGTGAAGGGAAGAGAAAGAAGAGTGGGATCCCTGGTGCCAATGGGTTGTAAAGAGATGGGCATGTCCTGGTGCTTCGGTCACCGCTGCAAGAATCATCATGAGGCCCTGACCGGTTTGGCTCAGTGGATAGAGCGTCGGCCTGAGGACTGAAGGGTCCCAGGTTCTATTCCACTCAAGGGCATGTACCTTGGTTGCGGGCCCATTCCCAGTAGGGGGTGTGCAGGAGGCAGCTGATCAATGTTTCTCTCTCATCAATGTTTCTAACTCTCTATCCCTCTCCCTTCCTCTCTGTAAAAAATCAATAAAATATGTTTAAAAAAGAGAATCATCATGAGAATCAAATGAGATAGAAGGTGCAAAAAGCTTTGAAACTCAAGTGACATGGAGATATGATAATAGTATACACGCCATATTTCCTCAACTTTGAATATTTTTTATATTTTAGGTTTTCTAAAAATATAATGCAGCTTATAATTAATAAATGCATTAACTTTAGTAAGATATTTCTTCCCCTGCCAGCAAAAGGTGCTAATAATTTGGAGATAGATTTCATAATGGATGGTTCTTAGTATTGAGGACATTCCATATAGTTGATTTGATATCCCCAAGTCAAGGGCTGGAGTTAATATTGGAATTGTTACTTGCTCAAGAAAGAATATATTCTGAGATTCATGGCCTTACCTGAGCCATACAGTTTGGGGAAGTCTCTAGCTATTGAGATGCCAATGAGGAGAAAAGAAGCTGAAGGTGGAGACAAGCCTTACATTGCATGATAGGGAGAGGCGGGCAAGGAAGAGGCCCCCTCAGCCCCTAACACTTACTAGGACAAGGGTAAAAGTATAAATGAAAGTCTGTACAGTCCTTCCTTATCTTTTCTCACTCCAGCTCAGTCCTGTGAAGGAAGAATCTTCACATATATGTGTCTGCACATAAAACTACAGCCATTTGATCCTCTAGATCAGAGGTTCTCAACCTGTAGGTCTCGACCCCTTTGAGGGTCGAACGGCCCTTGCACAGGGGTCGCCTAAGACAATCGGAAAACACATATATAATTACATATTGTTTTTGTGATTAATCACTATGCTTTAATTATGTTCAATTTGTAACAATGAAATTGGGGGTCCCCACAACATGAGGAACTGTATTAAAGAGTTGCGGCATTAGGAAGGTTGAGGACCACTGCTCTAGATTAAGTGTGCTGCATTGGTGCCTTGGTCCACTCTTGGGTAGGCCCAAGGAGGAGGCTCACACAGGCTCTGGAAGCATGCTCAGGGCCCTTTGGGTAGGGAATTCCAGAATCCAAGTACTTGGAGCATAGTTTAGGTTCCAGACCAGCCATGGGCAAACTACGGCCCGTTTGAAATGAATAAAACTAAAAAAAAAAAAACTGTACCCTTTTATGTAATGATGTTTACTTTGAATTTATATTAGTTCACACAAACACTCCATCCATGCTTTTGTTCCGGCCCTCTGGTCCAGTTTATGAACCCATTGAGTCAAAAAGTTTGCCCACCCCTGTTCTAGACT
The DNA here is from genome assembly GCF_000147115.1 of Myotis lucifugus. NCBI lineage: Eukaryota > Metazoa > Chordata > Mammalia > Chiroptera > Vespertilionidae > Myotis > Myotis lucifugus. The sequence goes on from NW_005871079.1 coordinate 9,225,294, forward strand.
CTAGAAGAGGGGTTAGGTAGGCATCCCTCCCAGACCCTGAGAATTTATAGAGAGAACAGCCCAGAAGCCTGCCTTTACTTCTAATAACAACTGAAAGTTCTTGGGTTCCCAAGACCACCCTCAGTTTTGATCATTTAGAAGGACTCATAGAACTCACTGAAAGCTATTATAGTCATGATTTTGACTTATTACAGAGAAAGGACACATATTAAAATCAACCAAGGGAAGAGAGGCATGGGGCACGGCCCAGGAAGGCTTTAAATACAGAACTTCCAGTTGTCCTGAGTTGAGGCTGAGCTGATACCTTTAGTCTCCATTCTATTTGGAGATAGAAGACATACAATGTGGTCCAAATCCCTCTTCATAAATCACATGGTTAGACTGCCCAATGTGGCCCATGGTCCCCAGATAAACAAAGACATTCTTCTTAGAAACCACCTCTTAGGACAGTGATGGCGAACCTATGACACGCGTGTCAGAGGTGACATGGGAACTCATTTTTTTGGTTGATTTTTCTTTGTTAAATGGCATTTAAATATATAAAATAAATACCAAAAATATAAGTCTTTGTTTTACTATGGTTACAAATATCAACAAATTTCTATATGTGACATGGCACCAGAGTTAATTTAGGGTTTTTCAAAATGCTGACACGCCAAGCTCAAAAGGTTCGCCATCACTGTCTTAGGATATCATGCCAAAGGCCAAAGATTTCTTTGGGTGTGATTAATTCTTATTACATAGACCAGGCTAACCAGAAAAGATATAGGACACTCATATAAATTTGAATCTTTAAAAATAATTAAATAAATTTGAATATTATTTAATGGACAATATTTCAGTATAATTATATCAGATATACTAAAGGATTATTTGTTGTTTATCTCAAATTAGAACTTAACTTGGTATTTTATATTTTTAGTGGCCTGATTTATGGACAAGACTAGAGGAAGACTAGAACAGTGCCTTCTAAGACATGAACATACAAGTCAGAGTCTACTTGTCTGGGCCTAAGGACCAAGACTGGGCAGCATTCCCATCTTTCCTGCAAATCTAAAGCAGAGTTGAGGGCAGATTTGAGGTCCATTTAAAGGTCCTTTGCCAGAAATGACCATTCAGAACAGGAAGAGTTAAAAACACAGCTCTGGCTAAAATTCGTGCCTTGACAAAGAGGAAAGGACCAGAGGACCAGAGTGGGGTTGATCACTGCAGACACAGCAGGCTGCCAGAGCCTGTTCCCATGAGTAAATTTTGAATATCCCAGGCTCACCCCTGCCAACAAACCTCTGCCTGAGTCTGGTCCGTGGACTGGGGCACGCCTGGTTTCCATCCCAGTTTTACAACTGATTAGCTGCTGTCCTTGGGGAACTTTATTCCTTTGAAACTGCAGTTTCCTCTTCTATAAATTGAGAATATGTTTTTCACAAATTTGTTGGAGAGAAAGTGAGCTGATTTATATAAATCACCTTGTATGTGATAGCTGCTTAAGAAAATTTACTTCCTTCTCGTCCCTTTTTTAAAATGAACAATTTATTTTATTAGGAAGGTATCTAAGGCACCAGCAAGAGAAACTAAACTAACTGGCAAAATAGACTAATTTTTTCTTCTTTTTTCTAAGAAAGTCAAATATTATTTGATTATATTCCCCATCCCTGTTCTAAGTCCACTGATTTACAGCCTTAAAGAGAATAGTCACAACCGCAGAGAAAATCATATTCATATGAAAAAAGTTAGCAACATCCCTCACATAACTGTGTTTCATAGAAACCACTCCCCAAAACACCAGCCATTTAATATTGTTTGTGCTGTGGTCTTTGTTCCCAAGCAAGAGATGAATTCTAAAAGTTCACATGTTCTTCATCAAGAGTAATCTTCAGCCCCCAAAGGAAAGATCTCCAAAGCATTTGAGTTAATATATTCCTCTCACTAATGTAACCAAAATATTCCAATGTTTTCCCTTAATACTCTCAATTTACAACTAGCAGACAGATGCTTCTTCTCAAAGGCCTTCATAAATCTTCCCATATGAGATGAAAATGAAGGATTTATTCTTGCCCATCTTTTAATTTTACTCAACATTCAATGAGTTATTCTTACAGCTGGCATTTCAAATGTATTAGTAGAATTTATCACTCAAAAGGCTTATGCAAGGACTAAATTACACTAATGAATTGACTATGAATTTGAAGCCTAACATGAGGCCAAATATTTTCTGGCTTCATTTCTGTATCTCAGCAAACGGCTTAATTTGTTCCCTACTTATCCATTACTGCTAAATTGTCTTGCTATTATTGTAGTAAATGGCTGCAAACTCTAGCTTGCCCTAAGGCTCAGGCTG
>NW_005871079.1:9227731-9270211 GCF_000147115.1 Myotis lucifugus
GCTGAGCTAGAGGAGACAGGAGAGGATCATAATCCAACTTACCTTTTTCAGTATCTCTCACAGTCACAGGCTATTCTTAACAGCTGGCATTTCCAATGCATTAATGGAATTTATCATTTGAGGCTTATGAAAAGGTTAAATTACACTAATGAAATGACTTTGCATTTGATGTTGAACATGAGGCTAAATATGTCTTTCCTTTGGACACATGGGGTATCGCTTTCTGTCTCTTTTTCTGCAAAAGGAAGCTCCGTCAAAAATCTCCCTGATACGGACTGAAACCTAAGTTCTCCATGGCTCCCAGGGAAGAACTTTGCCCAGGTAAAAGGCTGAGAGGCGGAGGTTTTTCGCATTTGGAATCCTAAGCTTGGATCCAACTGCTCATCCCCATGATTCAACTCTTGCAGAAGTTACATTTTAGTGGGGTGTTTTGAAAGTATTTCCTAAACCTTTCTAGTCAAACACATGTTTTTGAACTTTTTACCACATGCCATAGGACACATTCAAGTTCATCTGCCTCCTGCTAATTGCCCCTAATTCAACCATCTGGCCATTCACCCCCTCACAAAAACCTCACATAGACGCCACCTTGCTCTCTTGTAACACATCCTCTGTGTTAAACATTGTTTAGGAGGAATGAAAAAAACAATTATCCTATGACAAACAGAGGCTCTCTTCATATAATGCCAAGGGTGAAGTTGTGCTGGATGGGAAGCAAGGTATTGCTGGACCATTCTTTAGCTGATGCTCTCAGCTTCCATTGATTTCTCTGAACATGCCACCATGCCTCTATGAATACTGCAAATTATTCTATTTAGGATTCACCACCAGGAAGACACCTATGAATCTACTGAACCAACTGGTATTCCTTTTGATAACCTTGACTCTCAGAAAAGCCTCACAATTGCAATTACTTCAGCATCACAACACAGGGCATGTTGCATCATTTAGACACCCAGATTTCAGGTGCTGCTTCACCTTCACCTTTAGCTGAGAGGTTATTCCTGGCATTTATAGTAGCTTCACCTTTGCATGAGGGTGGTCAAAGATCCTACAATGCACTCTCACATCTTTTGTTATGCTTTTTTTTTTAAAAAAAAAAATACAATGGAAAAGAACTTTCTTTGATTAGATTAAATTAAATATGGCATACTGTGCCAACCTCAGGGACAAAATGACTCCACATTTACATGCACAAAATGAAAAACAGAGTGTAACCATGTCAGGGGAGTCTTCTGGATCAAGGAAAAAACTCCCAAACTCATGATTTCTCAGAGGTGCTGGCTGGGTAGAGGCACTAGGAATAAAACTAGGTAGGCTAAGGAAGCCCCACTCGCCCATTTAAAAATGTTTTTATTAATTTTTAGAGAGGAAGGAAGAGGGAGGGAGAGAGAGAAACATCAACCTGCTGCCTCCAGCACACCTCCTACTGGGGATAGAGCCAGAGCCCTGGACATGTACCCTGACTGGGAACTGAAACAACATCTTTTGGTGCATGGCAAAATGCTCAACCAATTGAGCCACACAGGCCAAAGCCCCATTGCCCACTTTTTAAAAAATTCTAAGTACATTTAAAAATTGTAATTCCTTGCAAAATTTTGCCTCTGCCCTGTGATATTTCCAGAGTAGAAGACTGTTTTATTTGGATCCATTTAATTCTCATAATTTTTCTCCTTACCTTTATGGGAAATTGAATCATATCATCTCTGATTCTGACCTATAAGAAAATTGGAGAAAACTCTGAAGGTACAGGAAGCAGAGAAAAGCCAGAGGGTCAGATGTGATAAGCTTTAGCCAGTGAATGCTTCTTCAAAGTCTAACTAGATTTCTCTTCAAGGCAAGTTCACTCTGTATTTTGGAGATGTCTTGGATGAAAAGGCTGCCAATTGTCCATCCTCTTAGCCACATATCCATTTGAAACCAATATTTTTACATTGACAACCAAGTATGAAATACCCTAGTTAGAATGGCAAGCAATGCCAAGGAAAACAAGATACTGAGTCACACACACTAATGCAAAAGCCTTTATACCACAGCAGACTGATGTGAAACATACATTTGATGTGTTGATGATTCCAAAGGGAAGCTAATATTTAAACTTTGCTTCTTCCTTCAATATACTTGAGGTCATTCCCTGGGAAATTATGGCCACATTACATATGCACTGATGGGGGATAGTCTGGACTACATGTCAGTGAAAGTGTACTCTCCTACTTCAGTTCTTCTCCAGGTAAATGCATTACCATCTAGAGAATACACACACACACGCACACATACACACACACACATGCACACGCACACGCACACAGTTATCAGTATGACTGAGCAACTGAGAGATTTTGCATGATAGATGATTGGCTAACAGTTCAGGATGCTGCAATCAGATGAATTAGAAGATAGAGGAGGCATTTCTTCAGAGATATCCATATCCTAATTTCCAGTGCAAGAACATAAAAATTCCTGACCCTATGTCTTTGCTCTCACTCTTTTTTTTTTTGTAGATTTCTCTTCCCTTCTTCTCCCAGTGTACCAATATTGAAGAACCTAGACCCAATGCCGCTGTTTAATCTCCCAGTGTCTCTCAAGTCTGAAGTACTTGCTGCCTCCACTGAATATTGGTAGCAGGTACACCTGTAAGGAGACATTGGGACAAAAAAACTATGTTGGATATGAGCAGAGGCTTCTAAGACTGGATTTAAGTCTTAGTTCTACTTCTGACTACTACAGCTGTGTGACACCCAGACATTTTCTAATCTCTCTAAACCCTGGTTTCTTCCTCTATAAAACAAGAAAAAACAAAACACCATCAACTTCATAGTGTTGTTGATCTAATAAATGAGATAATCTAATCTAATAAAAGAGAAACATGCAAATTGACCACACCTCTGCTACACCCTAAGCCACGCCCACCAGCCAATCAGAGCGACTATATGCAAATTAACTCAACCAAGATGGCAGCCAGCAGCCACAGAGCTGGAACAAGCAGGAGGCTTGGTTCCCCTGGCGATGGAGGAAGTCAAGCTTCCCGCCTTCCCTAGCCGGCTGTGGCCTCCACTCAAGGCAACAAAGTTTCAATTATAGAAGATAAATAAATCCCAGATACCTGCTTCCAGCCAGCCTCCACTGGGAGCTTGGGTGGCTGGGGGCCATGGCCAACTTGCAAACACCCATTAGCCCCTCACCCAGGATGGCCACACCCTCATGGGGTGAGGGTTCTCGCTGGGGGGCTTGGGCAGCCTGCAAACAGCCCTCAGCCCCTCACCCAGGCTGGCCAGGCACCCCAGCGGGGACCCTCCCCAGAAGGGGTTGTGGCCAGCCTGCAAACAGCCATCAGCCACTCACCCAGGCTGGCCAGGCACCCCAGCGAGACCTCCACCCTGGTCCGGGACACCCTTCAGGGCAAACCAGCTGACCCCCACCCATGCACCAGGCCTCTATCCTATATAATAAAAAGGTAATATGCAAATTGACCCTAACAGCAGAACAACTGTGAATGACTGGTCACTATGATACACACTGACCACTAGGGAGCGGACACTCAATGCAGGAGTTGCCCCCTGGTGGTCAGTGTGCTCCCACAGGGGGAGCTCTGCTCAGCCACAAGCCAGGCTGACGGCTGCCAGTACAGCAGTGGTGGTGGGAGCCTCTCCCGCCTCCTCAGCAGTGCTAAGGATTTCCGACTGCAGCTTAGGCCTGCTCCCCACTGGCAAGTGGACATCCCCCGAGGGATCCCAGGCTGCCAGAGGAATGTCTAACTGCCAGCTTAGGCCCAAACCCATAAATATAAAAACAAGACAGAATCTCAATAGAAAAGGCTGTACTGAGTCTGGGAAAGGCAAACTGCCAGTCAATCTGGTTGACTCAGTGGAACTCTTTCAGAAATGTCAATAGTTTGTATGAAACGACTAGCTGTTGACAGGATTAGTCATTATAAGAATTAGTTGTTGGCAACATTTTGAGCCTTTACAGTAATTGTTAAAGTGAAATCCCTAGGCAAAGATTTCTCATTATTTCACATTCTGAGCATGAACAAAAATGCATGCAATTTACAAAAAAATAATAATAAGTACATACTGGAGCCATGTTATTTACAGATCAACTTAGGGGATGGCCATTTCATAGTATTTATGATAGAAGGTGGTGTAGTATTCTACCTTACCAGATGTCCAGGCCTCAGAGAATTCTCACCTCAGGGCTATGTGGAAACTCAGTTTTCCTTAATAGTTAACATCCATAGGACTGGTAAGAAACACACCATTGTACCATGACTTCTAATTTCCTCATGGCTTATGTAAATATGAGGCCGTCTATTGCTGAGTATGTGTGAGTTTCTTGCTTCACTCTCTAAGAGAGTTGTTTTTGAAAAATCATCTTTAATTTAGAGAAGCATTGTACATAAAAGGAGTGTATACAGTGCCATCTGCTAAAAAGTGTCAGAAAGATCCCCATGGCAGTGGCAAAGCTGGCAGCATCCTATGGTTTTCAACTCATTACTTGAGGGATTCGGTGAGGTTTCTCCTAAATACTGTCAAGGTGTTGCTGAACATTTGGCAGCTTTGAGATTACTTTAAGGGTTTCGTTTTGGTTATAGCCTGAAAAGACTTCCTGTTTGTATAAGGTAGCCCTCTTTCTAAAGGGTGGAGGGAGGGGGACTGACACTCCTGAAAAGAGGAATGAGTCCTTATCTCAGACACACTTGAGTTCTGGAATGTGAGAGATCCTGTTCTAAAGGACATTACCCAGGAGCCAGGCAGGTTTGGGGAGTCACCTAGGTAAGGAGCTCTACTCAAGAGAAAGATGAGTTACCAATTTCATTTCCTGAATTTTTAAAGAAATATATTTTTACTAGAGGCTGATGCATGAAATTCGTGGAAGGGGCTCGGCCCCCGCTGCCACTGTAGCCACCTCTGCCTCAGCCCCCGCCACCGTGGCTTCATCCGGAAGGTCGTCTGGAAGGACATCTCATCTAATTAGCATATTATGCTTTTATTATTATAGATTGATTTCAGAGAGGAAGGGAAAGGGAGAGAGAGATAGAAACATCAATGATGAGAGAGAATCATTGATCAGCTGCCTCCTGCACGCCCCCTACTGGGGAATGAGCCTGCAACCCCAGCATGTGCCCTTGACTGGAATCAAACCTGGAATCCTTCAGTCCCCAGGCTGAAGCTCTATCCACTGAGCCAAATAGACTAGGGCTCATTTTCTGATTTTTACCATTAATATCTGTCTGACTGGGGAGATTATAGACTGAGTTACCACCTTGACCTATGTGCATGCACACATACATACACATACAAATATATTCAGATACACATATGTCATGCACAGCTAGAGTAATCTTTCTTAAATATTACTTTTTTAAAAAATATATTTTCATTGATTTCAGAGTGGAAGGGAGAGGGAGAGAGAGATAGAAACATCAGTGATGAGAGAGAATCATTGATTGGCTGCCTCCTGCATGCCCCCTACTAGGGATCAAGCCCACAACCCAGGCATGTACCCTGACCTGGAATCAAACCTATGACCTCCTGGTTCATAGGTTGACACTCAACCACTGAGCCATGCTGGCTGGGCTTAAACATTACTTTTGCCATCTTTTGTTCAAAACCCTTCAGTGGCATAAGTTTTCAAATAAAACCTTTTGAGTCATTCATTCAACTTTTTCTCAGGTGACTCCATCCCCCCACCCTCCCACACACCCATTTATCTCCCCCAACACACACACACACATACACACACACACACACACACCCTCTCATCCTATCATCTCATTATTCCCAAACATGGTAGTTCTGCTCAACAGCCAACTGATCCCTCTGTACATATGTCCTTTGCCATGCATCTCATGCCTATTTCAGAACCCAGTCATTTTCACATTTTTAAACCTGTAAATCCTTTCAGAAAATGGAATTGTAGATGAAAATTGATTATGTAAAACTTGTAGAAGCAGAGCTGTCCTGAGTAATAAGAATGGGGGGCTCGTCTCTGCCTCCTGAGGCCCCCCTTACCGTCCTTGCCATTTTGTAGTAATACCTGAGTAGCCTCTGTAAAGGTTTAGACTCACTTTCTCTGTAGTGAGATGAGTCCTTCTTATCCACACCGATGGATTCAGGTTGCCCATGACTCTACATTCCCTCAGCATTGATTACTCTGCTTTGGGAATAGCACACTATGTGAAGAATGGGTGACTTGATTCAAGCTCTCCAAAATAAGTATGACTTACTTCACTTGATTCCTCCTCACCCATCTCTAACCCCTGCAACATGCTCAGTAGCTGGCCTAACAGTAGTGCTCCATTGAAAATGAAGTGTAGAAGCTCCTCTTTCTATAAGGTTTTAATCTACACATTTTCATGGATATGAACAATTCTATGTACCAAAGTCATAACTCTTCCTATAATCATGAGATGGTGATGCAGTTGTATATGAACATTTAACTCGTGACCACTATTTTGATCCTGAAGAAGAGTCTAATAGATGAATGTAAAACATGTTGAATGGCACTTTTCAATTACCTTGGACTTGACATCTTGAGTCCAAAGCTGAAGGCAAAGAAGAGTGCTAACAATCCCACAACTGGGGCCATTGACCTGCCAGGGCTTACTTAGAATCAGCTTAAAAATATTGGGTGCTACAGTCCCACCCTTCACCTCAGCTCTTCTACACACAATGTAAACAGAAGGCTTGGGAAAGAGACAGAGAGAGAAAGTTCCGAGAATCTAATTGGTGGCAACAGCCTTGTGCCATACAATAAGATTGTATTAAATTTTTTATACTTCCTTAAAGCCAAATGAAGGGCCCTCTAAGAGAAGCATGGAGGTATCTGCAAGAATGAGACCCTATATATCATTTTACTTTTCGACATGGCTCAGGTTGAGCTTGCTGCTTTGCTTTTTTTTCCCCTATGAGCTAGTGAAAAGTGAATTGAGGGGTGGAAGGACGAAGAGAAGAAGATGTTGGGGAGCAGCCTGATTTTTCACTATTGGGCACTGAGTAAGGTATCTGGATTGGGGCCAAGAAGTCCACCAGCCAGGCAGTGAAATACCAGAAGCAAGCAGCTATGGGTGTACTGTCAACCATAGGAGCTTGGTGGTGGTGGTGGAAGGTGGAGGAAGACATGGTGATGGAGGTGGAGCTGGATCCCCCACTCCATCAGGGAACTGCAGTGGGAAGTTCCATAGGGCCCTATTAAAACTCACAGGGTGACTGCACTTCGAAGCCTTCCACACCCAGCTGGGATTGGCCAGAGAAATAACAAGAATCTACAGAGAAAGGACCCTGACAAAGATGGTTAAGTCAAGAGAGGTTTACTACTTTTATTCTCCTCGTGTCCTTCCTATACTTCATTCCATAGGAATCAGGGTTAGATAATGGAAGGGCAAGTTTGATTTCAAATTAGGGTATGTTTAGTGGTAGAGGTGACACTAGAGTTAGGGAAGGGGATAAGACAAAAGTGAAATTTGAGAATTGTAAGCTGGACTTAGGTGAAAGGCCTGGAAAGTCACTGATATTCCCAAGGTGTAGTTAAAAGAAGTTCAGTGACATTTGACTAGAACATGGTCTAGCAGTGGTTGGAAAAGTTATACAGGTTATTATCCCCACTGAGTCAAAGCTGCTTGGTAAAAAGTTACTTCTATTCATTTACAGTATAACAACAAATAAAAAAAAGGAAGCCACACTGTAAATATCTTTGTATAAAAATCTTAAGAGAACTCCAAAGAAACAAGAACCTATATTTAGAGTTTCTCCAGACTGTTTGCTTAACAATCTGTTTGTACATATTAGTCACCTGTATAATGTCACTTTGGATTCATGTACAAATGACCATGAAACTTAACTTGTCTTTAAAGAGAAATGGTTACTTCAGTATACAAAGTAAATGCTTATTGATTTTTGAACTATTTTTTAATTTATAAAAATTTAAATGTAATTATATATTTTTATAATGTTTGAACTATTATCTTATCTAATAAAAGACAAAAAGGGTAATTAACCATACCTCCGCTACGCTTCCCATTGGCTAATCAGGGTGATATGCAAATTAACTGCCAACAAAGATGGCGGTTGATTTGCATATGTAGGCACAATGATGGGAGGCGAAAGGGGAAGGACAGAAGAAGCCGCCTGTCGCTGACGGTGATTGGAAACCCAGGCGGCAGGCAAGAGCCGGGTGGCAGGGCAAAGGCGGAGAACCCGGGCCGCCTTTGCCCTGCGTGAACTATGCAGCTGGGAGAGGGGCGTGGGGCCGCTGGGAGCAGGGCGGGAACTTCCCGGGGTTTGCTTCAGGCAGCCGAGAGTGGGGCGCGAACTATGCAGCCAGGAGGGGGCACCTGGCCTCTGGGAACAGGGCAGGAACTTCCCGGGGTGGGCGTCAGGCAGCCGGGAGTGGGGCGGGAACTATGCAGCCAGGAGAGGGGCACCTGGCCCATAGGAACAGGGTGGGAACTTCCCGGGTGGGCGTCAGGCAGCTGGGAGTGGGGCTGGAACTTCTGCCGCGTTGCCATGGCAACGCAGCAGAAGTTCCCGCCCCGTAGCTGCTTGCTCATTCACTTACTCACTCATTCATTCACTCATTCACTCACTCATTATTCACTCACTCACTCAGCAAACCCTCTCAGGTCCCTGGCACCAGGCCAGGCACTGAAGTTGAAGCAGGATAAGACAGAGCTATGTTCTCAAGATGTTAGTAATTCAGTATGGCGAAGCAGGCCCATGAACGAGGCAGTTGTACGCATGCAGCTGTACTGGGTTCGATGCACTGTACTGGGTTCGGTGAGGGCTGTAACTAACGCCGACTTTGTTCTCTTGATAAAATGGGGCCTCAGGAGCCAGGCCGCCCCAAGCCTGTAGGCCTGGGCCTAGGCCAGGAGTGGCCAGGGTTCCGGAACATGACAGAGGGTGCAGGTCGGGCTGAGGGGTCTGGCCCCACCCCTAACCCCCCAACCCCGAGTGCACAAATTTTTGTGCACCGGGTTACTAGTTAATTTATAAAAATATTAGTGTAAGTATATATTTTAAAATAACTTTATGAGTTGTGTTTTATGAGTGATAAATTACAAGTCCAACAGCTCCGATAGCATACAGCAAAAAGTTAAAGTCCCATCCTACCACATGCTCACTCTCTCCATCTAACCATTGTTAACAGTGTCTTGTTTATCTTTTCAGAAATTCCCCGGGCCTCTGTGAGCATGTAAACATATGGGCGAGTGTCTTCTTTTTAGCAAAAGTGGCTTTTACCAGACATAGTCTTTTACAAATGGCTTTATTTTTCATTAAAAAATGTGTCTTAGACATGCCTTTGTGTTGTACACACTGGTCCACCTTATTCCTTCTTAGCACAGCATAATATTTCACTTTATTTTTGCCTCATTTTGACATTTCTCCACTAATGGGCTTCTAGCTCAATTACAGTTTTTCATGTGCTATCACATAATAAATCAGTGTTATCCTGATATGCATTTGTCTGCTTCTAAAAGGAGTCTCTTGTACCTTGGTTGCGGGCACATCTCCAGTGGGGGGTGTGCAGGAGGCAGCTGATCGATGTTTCTCTCTCATCGATGTTTCTAACTCTCTGTCTCTCTCCCTTCCTCTCTGTAAAAAATCAATAAAATATATTTTAAAAAGGAGTCTCGTTTAATTGTAAATTTACAAACCTATGCTATACTAATATTATTCAGAATTCAGAATATAAAACGTTACATGATATTGAAATATCAATGAGTAACCAGAGATTAAATTATGCTCCATATAGTTGATAACATTAAGTAATTATTTTAGTGATAAAATTTTATTTTAGTTTCTATTGAATTTATTGGGGTGACATTGGTTAATAAAATTATATAGGTTTCAGGTGTATAATTCTATAACACATCATCTGTATATTTTACTGTGTTTTCACCACCCAAAGTCAAGTCTCCTTCCATCCCCTTTATACCTATTCTACCTCCCCCTTTTCCTTCTGGTAATTATCATACTGTGTCTATGGGTGTGTTCTTTCCATTAATCCCTTCACTTTTTTCACCCAGCCTGCACCTTCCCCCAACAGCTTTCAGATAAGTAATGTGGAAATCTTTCATTCTAACCCTTAAAGTTGGCAGTTTATATACAGTAAAAACAACTAGCTGTCTTATTTCACCAGCACACCGCACAACACCATGTTCCATAGCAGAATGTACTGAATGTATACACATACCTTCTTAACCCAAGATATGGTGAGAATTCATAGGGTAACATATACAACCTCTGTGGTGGAGATTGCAGAAGCTAACATAAACAGTGTGACTACTTCCTCTCTGGTTCACTCAGGCTCCATAGATGACAAAGCAAAGGCACTGCTTCAAGGTTTATCTTCCATCTGTTTGTCATTCTTCCAAGTAATCGCAACCTTTCCCCATTCTAAGGTCAAAATATCTTCTGTTTTAACAAACCGGGGTAAAGGACAGAGAGTACTATACGGAGGTGTGTCTGGGCTGTCTTTAATACCTGAGACCATGTACTCCCCCCTAAGATAAATGTTTCTGTCAGCATGAAAGTCATCTGGTTTTAAGCCACATAACTCCGGCCCACTCAATATTGCTGCCCACCCTGCTGAACTGGTCTCCGCCACAGTCCCAGCCTCCCTGAGAGATAACTGTGTCTGAAAATGGGGTTTATCCCAGGGCTGTTTATATTCAACACTATTAAGTTGGGAAACCTCGGAACAGAAGCCCCTCTTCTGAAAGGTGTGTCTGTGTGAGCGTACGCATATGTATAAAAAGACATTTCAGTTTTCAATAAACTGTTTACTGTTCAAACATTAAATAAATGTAGAACTGTTTTAATCAGCTGAACAAATATTTAATGTACACTCCAGCATAAGAGCTATGTTTAAAAATATCCTCTATACTGTTAAGACACAGGGAATTTATGGAAACCAGTGACCTGAAAGGTAAAACAAACATTCCGAGGGGAAAATAAAATATATTTTAAATTTAAACTTGTCTTTCCCCTCTTTTATTAGCATCCAAGAGTATTTTATGTGCATGTGCACATGTGGGTGTTTTAAGTCCTGGAAGGTGCTGGTTCGATTACAAATAAATTTCCTAGAAGAGCTAGTAGTTGGGTGACTACCAAATTAATATTCAGTAAATTGTTACGAGAAGGTAAGACATGGCAAAGTTCATGCTCTGTCCAGGTCTGTGTTCCTTGGAGTAAATGTTTGTTTGTTCTTTAGGTTCCAAACATGGGAGGTCATTCATGACAGCAGTAGCTGGTTTCTGTCCACAGCTGTTAGCAGGGATTGTCTAAAACTCTGACAGGAAATGCTAAGTTCTTGGAAAACATTTAATCCTCAGTAGATTCCGTGCAAATATCATAGAAAGTTGGCAGAAGGTGTGTATTTTTTAGAGAAATAACCTCTTACAAAAATACACGAGGAACATCTTTAATAAAATGGATGTCATCCTCTTTACACTAATTGCATTTTTAGTTGTACATTTGCAAAGAAAATAAAAGAAGAAGATTAAAGTGGCCATGCTTTTGCACTCTTACCTTTCTGTCAATGGAGGTGTCTTCTCTGCCTGAAATCATTGGAGACAAAGCATTTTTAAAAAATATTTTTATTGATTTCAGAGAGGAAGGGAGAGAGAGAAACATCAATGTGAGAGAATCATTGATCAGCTGCCTCCTGCATGCCCCTCACTGTGGATCAAGCCCACAGCCCAGGCATAGTATTAACATACCATCCTGGTTGGGAATTGAACCATGACCTCCTGGTTCATAGGTTGATGCTCAACCACTGAGCCACGCCAATCAGGCATGGAGACTGTAGGGAGCAGCTCTAGAGTTAAGCCTCGGATTGACCTGTGGCAGAGCCCTCTTAGCATAATTAAACTTGACCTTATGGCCACCCTGTAGTTCCTTCTTAGGTAGCTAATGGGCTGTGGGAGATGCAGCAAGTGCTGCCAAAACAAGTGAAACTCACAAAAGCAAGTGAAACTCACAAGAACATTTTAACTATGTTGACTACTACCTTGTTTCTCTCTGACTATAAAATAAAGCCTCAGCTTGCTGGCTGGATCCTTCTCTGTGGCCTCATCCAGGCACAGGAGGTCCACTGAGCCTCAGCTATATTCTCTTTGTCTTTTCTTTAATCCTTCACCTCGTCGCCGCCCCCTCCCCCTCCCCCCCCCCCCCCCGCCCCCTTAGGCTCACCAAAACCTTTGGTGTGGTGGGCCCCCCAAAAAAAAAAAATTTTTAAGGGAAATCCGGAACTGGGTTTTTGGGGCCCTTTATTCTCTTAGAATTTGGGGGAAGTTTAGATTCAGCATTTCACAGGAGGCGGGTTTATCCCAAACCCCCTCTCTTCCAATTTTAATCAAAAAAAACTGCTCACCCTACATCATCATGAGGTTTTCAAAAGAAGTTTTTCTGTCCAATTGGTCAGATTATTAATACCTTAAACTCTAATTAGCATTTAGAAGTTTAAAATGCCAGACTTATGGGCTTTCAGATGCATGCCTTTATTTTGTTGATGTGTTGGGGATTTTTATTGAGTTTAGAAAGAAAGGAAGACAGAGAGAGAGAGAGAGAGAGAGAGAGAGAGAGAGAGAGAGAGAGAAGCAATGATGGGCTGCCTCCTGCAGGCCTTCCACTAGGGATGGAACCGGAAACCCCAGGCTTGTGAAGTGGAGACCTCTTGGTGCCTGGAATGACTCCTGGCCAACTGAGTCACACAGGGCCATGACTTTCTTAAGGCAGTTGCAGTTTCTGGGTAGCTTTTTGGTTTGCAATAGGTATCTGTTACATGAAAAATGAAGTTTACAGGTAATTTTGTTTTCACCACTTCTTTTGGGACATGGCACTAGCCACATGTTGACTAAGAAAGTTTCCTGCCATTGGTTCAAAATTAAATGCTTCAATTTTAGTTGGAATCCAAGTCATTTCTGTCTCCCTCTGATTCTGTGACAATTCATCCTTCTGTCCAGAATCACTGATCAAGTCGTCGTGTTTGAGAAGACTGGAAAGACAGCACCTCAGAGCCCAAGTTCAGCTGTTCACAACCACAGTGAAGAGGAACTGGAAGCTGAGAATTAAAAAGAGAAGAAAGGAAAGGAAGCTACTTAGCAATCAGAAGAAACAGTGTTTATGAGATCATTAGAAAACCATTTGAAGTGCTTTTTCCTAACCAGCTTTAGCAAAAAGGAAGTTGTCAACTTAAGTCAATGAGTATAACTCTATATCCACATGGCTATGAAACAATTAATGCGCCTTAATGCCATAATGAAATGGTTGGAAATTATAAAAGGCCTCTTCCAGATTTGGGACTACTTTTCCAGGGGGCGGGGGGGCTTTGATATCTGTCCTGCCAGGCAAAGCTGGCTTTTGTATCAACCGCAAGATGGTGTGCTTGGCAGTGGATCCACAGCATAATGCAAATATACCTGCCCTCTTTCGCAGTGCCCTCGGAAATAACTACTGTATTTGAGCTGGAAAAAAAGGAGGAAATTATGATGTTTGTTTATTTAGCTTCAGGTAGAGCTTTGGCTATAGCAATCTCTGAAGCACCATGAAAAATGGATGGTATTTCTCACTGTGTTTTTAGACATAAATACATAAATACAGAGAGAGAGAGAAATTAGAGGGTCTCCATACTGAGGTGGCTTATTTCAGGCTTATTTTCATCTGGCTATTTCTGATTTGAGGGCAGGGTATTAACATACCATCATACTGAGGTGGCTTAATTCAGGCTTATTTTCTTTCTGCACCCCGGCTTTCCGTATCTAATGTGTGGGTATAATATTAACATACCATCCACATAATGAGGGCTCACCTAAACAGAATAAGAATCTTATAGGTAGATCCCCATGTGCTTTTCAAACCTCGGACTTTTGTGTACACATCTAGAGGATGGAATTAGGTTTTATGCAATACTTACATTAGCAATTTCCTGGCTCTAAAATTCATTGTGAAATGATAGCTTCTCTAGGTTTTCTCTCTGCCCTGCTGTTTTATTTAGTGTTATCATTCCCCTTCCACACAAGCCATAGGTGTAAAAGTGCCTATTCATATATTAACAGCTATTATCATTATCAATGTTATTTCCCTTGGTTTCTTATTTTTTAATGAGGTTTGAACTTAAAGTGATCCAGAGCACAAAGGATTGGGCGAGAGAAACAGGAGCTGCTATGCGCTAGGCAACCCCCACCACCCAGCAGATGGCCTTCCTTTGCAGGCAGGTAGATAGGCTTATCCTGGGAGCCAAGTGACAGACTCCTCTGAGTCTCCCAGGAGATGAAGGCCACTGCGTTCACTGCGGAAGCACAGAGGACTGGGTATCTTCACCTTGCATTCTCGGCAGGCAAGGCGGTTGCTCTGGAGTGGAGATTGGGAGAGAACAGGTTTAGCTGCCATAACCACTTCTGACTTTACAATCCAATGTTACCATAAAGATATCCATCTGGCATTCCAGGCATTCCCCCAAGAAGCCGGGGAAGCTGGGGAAATAGCTGTACTTTCCCAGGACTGTTCCCCAAAGGCCCACCAACTCAGGAGGCCTGTGTAGGGGTCCCGTCCCAGGTCCTAGAGCTTCACACTCCACTGCCCAGGGTCAAGTTTATTCAGTAGAAGCCCTAACGTCCAAACACTGGTAAACACAAACAAATCTCCCCACAGAGCCCCTTTCTTTTGAAGGGCAGTGCAAATCCAAGGGTCAGCGGTCAGGAGAAATCTCCCCAAACAAACGGAAGCTGTGTGTGCTCCACCATGAAACATGAGCAGTGCATGTCTCCGGGAGGATTTACTCTAGCATGTCCAAAGTAAACGGACATGGGTGAGTGCGTGGGCTGGGGTGCCGTTCCTACTTCAAAGTCCCATCCCAGCTGCTGCTGGAGAAAGAGACTCCTTCAGGATTTCTCCCACAAGACAGCACTTAGGAGCTTGCCATTTCTGGATGAACTGTCTATCTATTTGAAACTGGAAGAGATGACAGCACTCCTGTTTGTTTTCTGTTGTTGTTAAACAGATGCACAGGTCTGTGACTGCCACGGGGGCCTAGTTCAAGAGTGTCGTGGCCGCTGGGCCAACATGAAGAGCATGGGTTGCTCGTTATTCTGCACCTATGTTCAATATTTTCATTTGATCTAAAGCCAGTCTGCCCAACAGGTCAAACTACACCTAACAACCCTTGGCTCTTTTCAGACGCCAAGAGGTCTCCTGGACAGATAACGAACAGCCTCCAGAAATTCACTAAGTTTTCAAGATCCGCTATTATTTCTTCAGTAGATAAGATGATGTCTGCAAGTATTTGTTTTCTCAAAGCATGATTTGGCTGTGATGAATGGTGAAAGAAAAGAAAGAGTTGGGGGAAGGGAAGGGTGGAAAAAAGTAGATGTTGGATTGATCTTTAATTATATGTTTATTTTTTAAAGTTCAAACTTCATTTGAACCAGTTGGGGTTCTCTGGGGCTCTTGGAGGGCCAGGCATCCCAGTGGACAAACCTGCCCCTAATGTTTTCTAACTTGTTTCACGCCTCTGCTTTCAGAACACAATGCAATGAAAAAGGAATCAAGGGTATTTTTGTTTGCAGAACTTTTATGTCCACCCCTCCCTAATGTTGAATCAGACTTTTGAAGGCATTAGAGGGCTAAGAATTTTTGGAAGTGAAGAGGGTATAGAACATAAACAGGTTAAATTAGTGATACGGTAAAAAACCCTGACATGATAGCCTCTATGAAGTTTTCTCGATCATATTATTTCAGAATTTATTCCCTTGCAGGAAACCAACTCCCAACAAAGGTGGCAGACGTTTTCCATCAGTGGAGGGCAACTGGCACCTGGCATATCGATACCCACATGGAAAGTCACTGACAGAGCCAGACTTGAATCTGCCTCAGGGTTCCGGGAACAGACATCAAAACAGGACAGTCTTCTGGAGACAAGGAGACTGGGTCTGGCCCAGTCTTTGGAGCCCTGTAAGCCACTGACCTCCGACTGCACTGAGTAAGATCGTCTATCTTAAAAGCATCAAGGTTATCACTGTCTGCAAGTTATTTCCCCGAACTCTGCTTCTTGCCAGATGATATTTTCATCCACATGGAGACTACATTGTCTGATTACCAGGTTCCCAGTTTTTATAAAAGAGATCTGTTTACAGCTTGGGAACCACGTTAGGTGAAAGCCTAATGTCTCTTAAATGGCAAAGTCAGCTTCTTATAGAACTAAAAAAGCAGCACTCTTACTGGTTCTAAAAATGTTCACTTACGTAATAGAACACCATGCTTCGAGGTTTATTGGCTTATTTGTTTGCTTTGTACATTTTTCAAGACTTGCAATTTCAATCACCTAGCTTTTGTCACTAATAAGTATTATAATGATGGATATATAGTGGCAACCAATCATTTGACAAAATGAAATGAGCTAATTTGAACACATCCATAAAGTTAACTTGGTTCATTCATAAAAGCTGATGGCCTAGAAAGATGGTCATGTTTTCAGTCTCTCCTCTATACACCTGATATATTGTATTTGGTTCTGGGCACCAAATTCTCACAGGGACATGAGTAAACATAAGTCTATACAGAGGATAATAAGACAACCATGAAATTTCAAGCTTTGCACATAAGACTCAGTTGAAAGAACTGTATATATTTAGCTTAAAGTAACAGGAAATACATTTAGTTGTTTCTTATGACTTAAAATCCATCATGCAGAAGACAAATATGACTTATCCTGAATGCTTCCAAGTGATCTACCCAAGACTAGGAAACAAAAGTTGCAAAGTGATTTAATTTGGCTCAATTTTGGGAAGAATTTTTTAATATTCAAATAGTCCCCATGAAGCTTAGGGTAGACAACAATCTGACAGGGACTTGGTGAGTGATTAACAAGTGTCACATAGTTGGTTGAAGGATACAGAGAAAGGTCTGTTTCAGTGCTCAGATTCTGTGATCCTCTGATATCCAATGTAACCTAGATTCTGCATTTTTTTCTTTAGCTGCATTTTCCCTAGTCTAACAGATGATTTATGGAAAATATTAGATAAGTCATTCTTTGAAATTTTGCCCTTCAAATCATATATGTAACACCCCATTATGCGCATACAAATAGAAACATGTTGATAACTTGACTAACCACTTCTTAATATTTGTACTGCAAACAAAGGCAAAAATATCCTCTTGATATTAATTGACAGCCTTTGAAAATACCCCATAGGTTTGGAATAGAAGCTGGGCCCTTGCAAAGATCAGAAGGCAATGTCCTACAGCGAGAAAATTGATACCATGAAATAGCAATTCTCTTTGAAGCTCAGAGAAGAGGCCCACTGAGGAGTTAAACATACAAAAGTCAAGATTTGCCAACTATGGGGGGAAAAATCAGCATCTGAAACCATTTCAAGCGAAAGTGTGATTTCTAGCAGTGGTAAATTGTCGAGTAGGCTGAGGAGAACTAATGAAACCATGCTTTCCTCCCCACATCTCTTGTCTTAAGCACCTCTAATAGCAACTGGTTAGTAGGATGGAGGACTCCAGAGGCCAAAGGGCACTTGTCTAAGCATCTGTGGAGTTTACTGACTGTGTTATCCTTGGAACCTACCCAAGGATATAGACAGCATTTTCTGGGCTTAGTTTCATGGAGATAGTCGAATGCTAACAGTAACTGAAAGTACACTTTACAGATATTCTTTTGTAAAGGAGTTTATTTATTAGTAAGTATCTAAGATTTCATTCACAAGACCATCTGGAGAAACATGACTGGCACAACCTCCTTCCCAATTCCCACCACCAATACCAAGTCTTTTGATTTGCTTACCCACATAAGCAAAAAATAAAATGATAACATCAAATTAATCATTTTAAAGTGAAAATTTCAGAATCATTTAGCACATTGACAATGTTGAGCAATCACAGTACTTATTTATCTCTCAAATATTTTCATCACCCAAAAAGGAAACCCCATAGCCATTAAAGCAGTTACTCCCCTGGCAATCACCAATCTGCTTTTTGTCTCAATCTGTTAATCTATTCTGCTTATTTCTTATTTATAAAAGAATACTATATGTGACCTTTTGTGTCTGGCTTCTTTTGTTTTCCAAGTTTTACAAAGGGAAAAAAATAGTTAGTTTTTTTTTTTAAAATGTGCTTTACTTTGGCCTTTTTTGGATACCAATAATTATACCCTTTGTATATTAGCTCTCTACAAAGTGGATTTACTCCCCTTACATCACATATAATTTGATCCTTACAACAATACTATAAAGTAGACAGGTATGCCCTATCAGTATAATTTTGCAGGTGAGAATATTGGGATAAGGAGAGCTGGTCCAGAAGCCACGGTAAACTTACCTGGTACATTATTCTTATTCCACTGGCTTTCGTAAGGCACTGCATGGGTTGCTGTCAGAGTTTCTAGAAATACAGAACACTTAGGGGCATCTGTATTTTTAAAATCTTAAAAGCATATTTTATTTATGTATGTAATTATTTATTTTAAAATATATTTTTATTGATTTCAGAGAGAAAGGGAAAGGGAGAAAGAGATAGAAACATTAATTATGAGAGAGAATCATTGATTGTTTGACTCCTACATGCCCCACACTGGGGATTGAGCCCGCAACCCAGGCACATGCCCTGACCGGGAATTGAATCATGACCTCCTGGTTCACAGGTCGATGCTCAACCACTGAGCCACCGCTGCCTAGGCCCAAAAGCATATTTTAAATTAAAGGAATAAATAAAAATAGCTTTTGAATACATTATTACTATTGAACTCAGCAGAAAGCTGTTTTGACACATAACAGTTACATATGACTAGAAGTAAGCTGTCCACGCAAGACCATAACTGTCCCAGGTTCAAAGGTCCACCAGGAGTCACTTGGAAGCCGGCTCAGCCACCAAATCTTTGGGCCTTGGTGGCATCTAGGTCTCGGCTCTGCTGTCTGTACAGGAAGAAAGATCACCACTAAGGTCTCTTCCAGATCAAAATTCTATAATGCTCAGCTAAGCCCAAGCCCAAACTCAAACTGAACTTATCACCTTCGTCTACACAAAGTCAGTAAAACTGTTTGAAATAGAAATCAATCAAACGTTTACTTCACGGCTAATGCCAACAGCCATTCCTTCCTGCCGAAATTTTTCAAGAAACTGAGTGTTCCTTATCAAATTATATATCCTACCCAGATTTTATTGACTAAATGATTTTAGTGTAAATAGGTAATTTATAAAGAGGTCTTAGTAATTTGGTGATGGCCATGTTCTTGACTTTCAGGTATACAGCACTGTAATTAGGCTGCTCATTTCATGATAAAACTGCCCACATTAATCACTTGTGAATTTTGCACAGTCAAATTAGGACTGCCAAACAGCATGTTTAAGTACGTTTGTAGACACATATTTTGGTGTTTTGTTGTTTTTCAACCTGGTATTCAAACCGAACCATTTAATTACCAACCAAAAATTAATATCTGAATCTGGTTATGTCCTCTCCGTAAATTTTCCTTGGTCAAATTTTATTTTTAACTGTGGCTCCAGAATTCACCCAGGACTGGGGAGTAGTCAAATTTAGCAGGGCTAGACTGCCATCTACAGACCAGAATTTGAGTTCCAACATCCTGGTCCTCAGTGAGCTTGCTCTTTAACAAAAAATAACAGTGTGCCATATATAGAAGTGCTGGCTTGCTTCTTCTGCAAGGTGGGAGGCATCCACTGAATCCAGATAGGAGAGAGTCCAGGGCAAGGAGCTTGAGGTGACTTGCTTCTGAAAGTCCTCCAGTTACTGAAGATGGGTGACCACAGGAGACATAAATGGGGACGGGTAGACAGTAGCCTGTCCCCGGGCACAGGAATGAGTCTTCTCTAACTTGGTGTTATAAAGAGTCCCATTTGCTGGAAGTGGAAACTGCATTGCAGGCCAGTTCAGATTTTCCAGCCTGCACCATCAGTCAGAAAGGGAAGTCATTCTATAGGGCACTGAGTGCTGAGAAATTCTTTCATTTTATGTGAGAATCCAGTCTCCAGAGGCCTCATACATCTCAAACCTGGCTTCCAACGTTCTCCTTGAGCATAACTTAGTTTCTATATCCTGCCTACATTGGATACCATCTTTTGTGCGTATGATGCCTTCAGCTTAGAAGGACCCAGTAGTCCTTAAATTTATGGAATTTAGATCTGGCGATAGTATAGTTCCTAGTGTTTCTGTGAAAAGTGCATAGTTTGGAAATCACTCCCCTCCCCTTTTTTTCCTCAAAGCTGTCCTTCAAGGCTGTGTGCTAAAGCCATCTGTTCCATCAGACAGTCCTTTGATGGATGTGAAGAGGCTGGCTGGAGAGGTAGAGCTGAGACTGAAGTGGCTGAGAATTAATTAACTGCATATCCATTTAGTAACTGTGCCCAGAAGTTCAGCTACGGGAATGTCTTATAAATCACAAATAACAACTATTACAGTTAACCTCAAAATCATAGGCCACAGGACTTCCTACTTTGCTGATGCTAATTAAATGATCAAGTCTGTCCAACAGATTGTCAGGAGACTTTCAGTTCATGATGGGAGTGGTCAAAAGATGTAAACTATAAAAATATTTTAAAATACAGGATGAAATGCACAGTATGCATCCCAAGTTCCAGTGATATCATTTTTTTTTTGCTACACCTCATGTTTTAGGAACTTTTAAAACCCAAGTTGCTTTTGTTGCAGGTATTAAACAGGGTCTGGAGAGCAGACACTTCAGGAGGGGATTGTAGGAAAAGCTTGAGTGTTAGAGCCTCAGCAACTGAGCTTTGGGTCTCTACTCTTACCCATCAGAGACTGTGGGAAACATCTAGGACAACTGGGAAAAATGATGAGAAGAGTTATTATGAGGATTAAACAGAATGACATATCTGAAAGTGGCTCACACATAATAGATTCTTAACAAATGCTCATATCTTTTCTTTAAAGTCTTACATCTGTTTCCCTTTCCTTAGTGGTACCCTGCAGCTGGAGACAGGATGTTAATAGTAATATTGGGTCTGATCATTTTGCTTTATCCCTAGAATGCTAAATCTTCCAAACTTACACTTCTTAAGCTTCAATGTTCATATGAATCATATGGGGATCTTGATCGTGATTACCTTGAATTCTTTGGAAATAGTTTCTTTAGCTCACACTGCACATAAAACATTGGCCCACGTCAATGTCTTGTGATAAAATTAATCACTAATGAATTAAAAGCAACATGCAAAGAAAAAGGTAGAAAACATATCTACCTATGGAGGGAGACTACTAGAGTAGCAAGAAGCTTAAAAATAAAATCCAGTCCCTTGTACCCATACACGGTGTCATTTCCGCAATAAAATCAAACAACCCCAAACCCAAGACTGCAAGAAAGAGGGGAAATAGCATTTGGGGCAAGAAAAAAAAAGGACTGGAATAAAGAGAAGAGAAGGGAGCTCTCCCAGGAATACTTTTCAGTTGCATCTGAAGCCCAAGAAAGACGGTTTTAAATATGGATCACTGACTACCGCCTGCTAGGCTGTTATGCTTAATCCTTCATATTTTGAGTATGTCATGGAACTCCATAAAAAAGCTTATTGCATAAGCCTTTCTCACTCTCTTAAGCTCATTCTCTTCCACAATGCCAGAAATAAAATAACAGGTAAGTGACCAAGAAAATATACGTGACTAAACCGTTGTATACGAATTCATTTTGTGAAAGGTCACGGCAAATTATCATGAAATCCTTAGAGATACTGTTACATGGTTGCTGGGGACAAAAGGTTTTCTTTCAGATAAGCTTCTTAGAGAAGCAAAGGGTGCTGTGTTTCAATCCTCAGCTAACTTTTAGTTAATGACTCTTGCCTTTTCTCCTACCAGCTTTGCTTATTAAAAGGAGAATGCAATTTGGAGTGTGTGCTGTCAGAATGAACAGCAGGGTCAGTCACTAATCCCAAATAGTATGCCCCCAGGATGCCTGCTACAAAATGAGGAAGTGCTTATGTTTGATTGTGTTTGATTAAACTTCCAGGTAGAGAAAGGGAGGCAGCCAGGGGTCTGCAGCTACATGACATTCTGTAATGGTAGTCTTAAAATATGGCATTCCTAGAGGGATGCAAGAAAAGTAACAGCACAGGGTGCTGACTTAGTGTAACTAATGAAGATTGTGCCTGTACAATAGCAAGGAAGCCTTTGGGGGAAAGAGTATCACCAACCTGGGCTTCATTTTCTTCAAAATATTTATTACAATACAATAATCCCTTATGTCCATATGGTGCTTTATGGAGTGCATGATGCTTCAAGGGCACCAACAACCCATCTGATCTTCACCACACTCCTTTGAGTCAAGGGTTAGACTTGAGGGACACTTTCCCAATAAAAAAAATCCCCATTAGTTGTCAATGTACTTTGTTTTTGCCCTGGTATTTAACAATTTTTTAGGTACACACCTTGAAGGAAGACACATCATTGAGTGATGGGGAGGGCGGGGGATTGTTGGGGCAGTTAGAGGATAAATAAAATCATGTGATTTGGAAAGTCACCTGAAAACATAGGCCAAAGAAAGCACAAGGTCACTTCTATTTCTGGGACTCCAGGTACAATAAGAAAAATATCCATCAGCCTTATGAAATGCTTTAATTTTATTGTTCAATGTAGCTTTAGAAATTAAGTCAAATTTGAAATTTGCTGTTTTTGTGAATATGAGTCCCAGGCCAATGGTCGCCCTAGACACACAGCAATAGATGCTGTATTTAGTAGGCTACTGAGAAATGACAGTGGACTAAGCAGATGCAGCTCTTTCATCTCTCAAAAAAAGTGTGCTTTTGTATTTATTGCCCCTTAGCCTTTGCCTCCATACCCATTCATTGAATAAAATCATACTTGTCCTTCCAGACTCAGTTCAAACACCATACTCACTATGAGTTTTTCCTATGAGTATTGTTTGTTCTGTCCATTCTAGTGTCAATGACATGATTACCATGTTACAAGTCATTTATGTGCTTCGCATGCTCTCTTTTTTATGAGACAATGAGTTCATAGCACTTTGTCTGTACTCATATTATGTTTTCTGGATAAATGCATGAATGGGATAAAGAAGCAAGTAGAGTCACCATAAAATAATCAAACCCAGTAATGCCAGTTTTGATCAAATACATGTCGGGAAACTTATGAAATACATATTTATACTGGGCATTTCTCAAATACAATTGTTGCTGACTCTTTAACCAAGAGTTGTCATCATTAGCTTGATGTGACCATTTTACCACAGACCTGATGTAGATATTTTAGGGAATGAATAATTTTATAATTGTCTACCCCAGCCAGCTGTGCCTGACTTATAAATTAGGAATTCTGCTTTTTGAGCAAAATCCAATGAGAGCTTAAAAGTCTGCAGTTTTCTCTACTGCCTTATTTTCCATAAGTTAATACCAAGAAGGTATACATCCCAGTCATTCCTTTTCCAGAGTAAAAGCACCTTGGTTCTTCTACAACTGTACCCTTATACCACGGAGGCTCTGAATTCTTACCTACCAGTAGCATCTTAAACATATGACAATAGATGAGAACCCACTCTTTTCTACCTTGTTTACTCAGCACACACACACACACCATTGAAAACCACCTTTAGTCAGAGAAAGAATTGAGAATGCAGGATTGTTGCTGGATTCAAATTTTCACAACCTAATGAAAAAAAAAGTCTATGATTACAAACCAAACCTTCATCCAAAACCCAGCAAGACTCAGCCTTCTTTCAGGAATTGCAAATTCCTTTGTATGAGAACCTTAGTTGAGTAAATATGTTGAAGTAGATCTTGTTCTAGACAGAAAGCAACTGTGTTAAGAAATAGAAGTGGGCACTTTTGCTTGAGTTGAAGCTGTAATTTTAAGTGCAAATACAACATGAACTCTTTTGGAAAGGAGAACTTGATGGAAAATTAACTTTTCAGTCATCAAAGGGCATTTCTGGACATTTGTCTTTATTTTCTGCACAGCTATTTGTTACCCTGATAACAGTGCAGGTTACGCCTGCTCTCCATTAGCCTATAGTTTTATGAGCCCTGCAAAGGAAGTGGAGGAGGAGCTCACCCTCCTTGAAGGCATTGTTTTGTTGTTGACTTGCAAAGGAATTCAGACAATCATTCTTGTTCAAGCAAAGTGGGAAGGGGGGTGCTTTATTGTTGGCCAACCCCAAAAGGTAGTTTGAAAGAGATGATAAAAAAGCAGCCTGGGCTGTCCAAATAATTACAAAATCTTCATAACTTCTCAAAAGAAAGAAAAGGGAAAAATAAGCACGTGGAAGAGTAGTATTCCTTTTATTTTTTTTAAAAGCCATCATGAAATATGTTTTAAAATATTTTATGAGGTCACACTAAAAAAAGAGTAATTGGAAGAAAAATTCTGCTTGTCTAAGCGAAGAGCACATTTGTAGCGGTAGGGTAAATGTTTTATCGATTGAGAAGCTGGGAAACTCAAGTCATTACTCACCATGGGCTAAAGAATAATTGCTAATGCTCTGGCGGAAAGATTAAAAACAGTTTCTGGAAGTATTTCTTACAATGATCAATGGTGTATCATCCCAGGCCATTGGATCTTCAATAACAATTTTCCCTTTTGGGATACAATCAATTTTTATAATATGATTCATTTGCCAGTGGGCATGCTTTCTTCATACGATGAAAAGGCACTTATGCATCTTATATTGTTGAAAAGTAATCTTATACAGCCAAAGATCAGTCTGTGGTATAGAAGACTCACTTGAATCCATCTCTATTTTAAATGGGTCTGGGAAATCATCTGGGGGAGGGGGTGGCAGTTGCTAGCTTCTGTTATTGCTTTGTTAACTCTTTAAGAATGCATTTATCATACTCTAACGGCCGTGATGATCATCATAACTGCAGGGTAGTGACGGGGGTACTATTTTAGATTTGAGCATATGCCACAGTGAGGTTGACTCATTTACAACACTAATTACCGTGGTGGAGCTCTCAGGTCAAGGGTTGCCTCACAGCTGTCTACTGGCTGCACATCTCTGACAAGGTCTTCAGCATCCCGTGGCAGCGCTCCACTTGGTCTACTGCTGCTGAATCCATCAATTCATCTCTGCTTTAATAAATAAGAGCTTTGGTCATGAGAGGATATCCTCACTCCAAAATTTCTCCCAGGAGAGAAAACGCAGAAAGCCTGGGCATAGACACTTCTCCGGTTTTACTTTGCCATTGGATTTGTGATGTAGGAAATGCATGGCCCCGTAACCAGTGTTCACCAAATAAAGAGGCCAAAAAAAGAGCATGAGAGCCAAGCTCTAGGAAGTAATCAAATGTTCTTTTGAAGGATGACGTGCACTCCAACCTGGAATTTTGTTTCAATCTGAGAACAATGGCTTTTATGAGATTACATAAAGGTTAATCCAATTTCAAATTCTCCTCATTCAACTCCCTGGCTCTGTACCCAATGAACTGAATATCCTAAATTAAAAGAATATAAACAAAATAAAATTTTGAAAATATTGTTTCGATTGCTTACATTTCAAATAACTCCTTGTTTGATGGTGAGATTATGCCCACCCTGGGTTTCTTACCCATTCCCCCCATTTTTGTTTCTTTTGGATGTTTAGCATTGACTAGACAGTATTTTTCATTTTTACATGTTTCTAGTCTATTAATTTGGTGAACCAAGACATTAGGTTTCCTTTTTTTTCTTATTTTACAAGAAAAAAAATCTTAAGAAAAAGTAACATATCTAGAATGATTTAGAGATTTTACTAAATAAAAAAGCCCTTGTACTCCTTAATAATGTCACTTCAAGATTAATCTTCCTGAAAGGAAAATTTAAATCATCCTTCTCATCATCATAAAATTTAAATTTATTGAGTGCTTAGTGTGGGCCAGGCACCAAGTAAAAGCTAAATATAGATATTTCTAACAACTACTCTATGAAGTGGGCTAGTATTGTTACCTACACTTTTTTACAAAAGAGGAAATTGAGACCTAAAGAGGTTAAGCAACACTAACCACGTCCATAAAGCTAGGTCAAGGTAGGACTCAGAATAGAAGCAGGTTTGCCTCCTCTGAAGGCAGAGCTCTTAGGTACCTTACTTTGTTTCATGCTCATAAATCTTATTGGTTTTTTCAAAACCAGTGGATGTAATCATGTAGGTTATTTCACATCTGAATCTAGAATTCATGACATTCCCTCATCTATTCCCAATGAACCACACCTCCTCATCTATTCCCAATGAACCACACCTCCGATGTATCTTTGGTAACTGATACTCTGAACCTTACACTCCTGCAAAAATGCTCTTCTTGCTATTTGCTCTACATATGCCTACCATCTTTCCTCCTTTTCAACTTCACTTCTGCTATTGCAAATGCCAGCAGTTCTTTCTCACCACTCTGAACTTATACTTCACTCATGTTTCTATATATTATAGTCATTTAAATGTGTCACATATTTATTGCATATTTGTATATTTGCATCACTCTTGATGCCCTGCACCATGCAAGATTCACAATAAGTTCTGAATTAAAGTTTGCTAAGTGAACAAAAAGGATACATATAGCAATGTCAGTCCATTATGAATAACCAACAATCTATTGGTAAAGTCCATTTTAAATGATTTCTAGTTGTGTAAATCACCCCTAACAGAATTTTAGGTTTTAAATCTAATTAAGTTTTAATCAGACGTTGTTTTGGGGGGATAGTGTGTTACTTTTCTATGGTTTCCATGGCAAAATACACAAACTAGGTGGCTTAAGTGAGAGAGATTTATTCTCTTCTATTTCTGGAGTCTAGAAGTCCAAGATCAAGGTGTTGAAAGGTTTGGTTTCTTTCGAGGCCTCTTGCCTTAGCTTGCAGATGGCTGCCTTCTTACTATCTCCTCATATGGTCTTTTATCCATGCACACAAACACACCTGGTGTCTTTTTGTGTATAAGTACACCAATCAGACTGGGTTAGGATCCACTATAACAGCCTCATTTTAACTTAATCATCTCCTCAAAGGACCTATCTCCAAATAGCCACATCCTGAGGTACTGGTGGTTAGGGCTTCAATATATGAATTTTGGGAAGACACAATTCGGCCCATAACAGATAGCTTTTGAAAAAAAATGAAAGGCACTGTATTAAGATGAAAGTGGTAATTAGTCTTAAAAGTAGTTACTTCTCAAATTGACTGACGTTCTAAACACACAAATGCTTTAGAGTTCCTGGTCCTGTAATGCAGCCTTACCCCTAAAGAGTGGGGCATTTTGTTTGATGGTCAATCTGTCAGCAAATTTAAAAATATCTGAATTGTACAATGTGTAATGAACAAAGTAAAAATCAAAGGCAATTTCAACTGTAGGATAATTCATCAACTATAAGAAAGAGACTCAAAACACACAGATCGAGTTAGGTGAGCAAGGCTGTAGATGCAAAAGTCTTTCTCCAATATAAACTTATGAGGGTCTCTGAGAATGGTATAACAAAGCTTGGTTATTTCCATAATTGCATTTGCTCTAGCTCTTGGGCCAGCACGCTTTGATGCTCCAGCGAAGTAGAAAAGAGCTCATAGATTTTCAAGACTGCAACTCAAGCCAGAGGTATGCTGTTAACAGTTCAAGACAGGAGAAATTGTAATATATGGCCTCCAAATTTACACTCGTCCTGACACAGGTAATGAAACATGAACCATACATCCAGCTTTTGATAAAGTAGTGCTCACTTGGACGGGGAGGGACTGCAGGTAGGTATTTATTTCTCGGCTGCCACCCTAAGTTGTCCTTGACTGGCAAGGCTTTTGCATTAACCCTTTTCTCAGAGGATTGCAAGGAAGTTGGCTCCCAGTGATGAAGTATTATGACATTCACCACCCATTCTTCAGGTTTTCATTGGCTTGTAATTATCTCAGTGCTGTGTCCCTGTGTGCTATTGCTGCTGTTACGATGATACCATCTTGTTGAGTGATTATAAATAGCCCAATGAAGAGAGGGAGACAATTTCTGCACTATATTCAGTCAGCCTCCAGTAAGCAAAAAGGAGGCTGTCAGAATTCCCCATCTCATAGATGTGCCCGACCCTCTGAATAGCCCTGCATTGAGCCACCATCCTTTTTTGTGTATTACTTGTTAAAATGCGAAATTCACTGACCCAGTTTTTGAGAATCAAGAGAATGATGAATGCAAAATCATATAAAGTAGAAAGCATTAGAAATATTAAATAACTATGACTGTTATTAATAGACTTAGGGCAATAAAATATCACTTAATGGACCGGAAGAAAGAGGTCATGGTGGGTGGAGGAGTTGAGAAGAGGAGAAAGAGCAAAGCAGAGCCTGAGATTGGATATCAGCAATGTGGTCCCAGATCTTCAAAATTCTGTTCAGTTGATACAGGTGTGACCCAGCATAAAAAAATATTCCTATAGTGAGAATTTTAAAGTGAAACATAAGACTTAGCTCCAAGGATGGATAAGGGCTGTGTGTGTGTGTGTATGTGTGTGCATGCATGCCTATTGTAAGTGGGATAGAGGAGGATATGACTTCTGGAAAAAGAATGGGTTCTGTCTCCGAAGGAATAGAGCTGAAAGAAGTGGCTCTATATTGGATACCTTATGGGGGAGTAATGAATGAGGCCTGACACCCACCTCTTCATGGAAGGGGGCACTGGTACAGGCACAAAAAGAAAGAAGACCAGTGACAGTCCAAAGAATGAAGCAGCAATTTGATCTTTTGGGAGAAGAAAGGCTGCAACTTTGAAGGGAATTCACTGGTTCAGCTACTTGGGGAAGCTGCTTGCCCAGGGGCTAGAAGGTGCATCTTCAAGAAATGGCACGTGAGAACCCGCAGATGTAACTAGGGGAGCACAGAGGCAGCAGAGCTATGACTACAGCTGGTTATCACACCAGCAACCTGGAAGGACAAAAGACCAAGGAAAGTGGGGGCAGATTCCAGGCTCACTCTCAGTCCCCTGTGACAAAAGCTGAAGGGAGGGCTAGGCGACTCTCAGCAGATGAGGAGAGGGTCTGTGGTAGGCAGTATGGCTTTGTCACTCTTGGTGCCCCCTGGCTATACCCTCAGAATAAAGTAATGTTAGAATCCACTTAACACAAGGCAGCCGATGCCACTAAGAGAAACCAGTGTATCACATCAAGTTTATTGAACATGAAAGTACAAAATTAGAATTTAATTTCGTGACTAACCAATGTGTGGGTTTAGGTCTCTTATGTAACTTTTCTGAGCCTTAGGTTTTTCATGTGCAAATGTGAATAATAAAAATTGCCTCATAGAGCTTTTTAAATGATTTAAATAGAAACGTAGTACAAATATTTGTTGAGGATCTATTATGTGCCTAGAATGAAATATGAACTAAAGAAGAAATCCAAAGGCTTGGCCCAAATGGGGTTCTGAAGCTTATGTTAGAGAAAGTGCATGTCCCAGCTAGTGGTCATGAATACCTATTTGCTTAGTTCCCCTCACAGTTAGGTGGTGGCTATGGAACTGGGTTCTGACAACATGATGTAAGTGGATGTGATCTGAGGAGTCTGGGGTCCAATTGTGAGATATAGGTGGATGTGGTGTGAGGCACTTGTAGGCCTGACCCTCAGAAAACATCCCGCATGACCATGCTCTTCTTCTATGATGACTCTGGAGGCCACTTGTTCCAAATCATGTAGCTACATATATGTAAGAGCTACCCATTCTGCCTTTGATGTGATGGGAGCCAAAAGTAAACTTTATTGTATTGAGCTACTGAGCCTATCTCACTAGGGAACCCGAGGCCTGCCAACATGGCCTGCCATGTGAGTGAGCTTGGAAGTGGCATTCCCTTTAGTTGAGTCTTAAGATTGACATAGCCCTAGCTGAAACCATAATTGTAGCCTACTGAGGGACCCTGAGCCAGAGGCAACCAACTAAGCTGCACTCAGATTCTTGACCCACGGAAACTGTGAGCTAACAATTGTTTGTTGTCTTAAGCGTCTGAGTTTTAGGGTCATTTGTTACCCAGCAAAAGATAACCAATACAAACCCAAGTGTTCACCCAAGTGATAATCAATCTGATATATCCATACAATGAAATGCTACTCATCAATAAAGAACGAACTATTGAATTACAATATGGATGAGTCTCAAAATAATAATTAAATAATTAGAAGCCAGAAAAAGTATACACTATAAAATTCTGTTATGTGAAATCTAGAAGATGAAAACTAATTTATAGTGGAAGAAATCGGATCAGTGACTGCTTGGACATGGGATTGAGCTGGGCAAGAATTAAAGAGAAGGGGAGCCCTAGCTGAATTGGCTCAGTGGATAGAGCGTCAGTCTGTGGACTGAAGGGTCCCAGGTTTGATTCCAGTCAAGGGCACATGCCCAGGTTGTGGGCTCCATCCCCAGTGGGGGGCGTGCAGGAGGCAGTTGATCAATGATTCTCTCTCATCATTGATGTTTCTTTCTCTCTCTCCCTCTCCCTTCCTCTCTGAAATCAATAAAAAAGATCTATGTTTTTTAAGAAGAAAAGAAGGGGAAAAGATTATAAAAGGGCATGCAGATATTTGGGAAGTGATGGCTATGTTCACTATCTTGAATGTGGTGATGGTTTTGCCAAAACTTATCAAAGTATACCCTCTAAATATATGCAGATAATTGTATGTTAATTTAGTAAACCTGGTTAAACACACACACACACACACACACACACACACACACACACACATAAAAACACACCTGTGTTCAGCTATATGACTCTAAAATGATTGATTTTGTTGGAGAAATAAATTTTCTTTCAGCACCTTGAAAATCCAATTGTGTATTCTTTCTCCCATCCTTGCATTTGCACAAACCTAATCTTGTTTGTCAGTCCGACCACCTAGGTCCGTGGCCGACAAACCATGGCTCGCGAGCCACATGCGGCTCTTTGGCCCCTTCAGTGTGGCTCTTCCACAAAATACCGGCTCTTCCACAAAATATTGACTTCTGTGCATGGGCCACGAAGTTTCAATCGCACTGTACGTGTGCGCCCACACGTGGTATTTTGTGGAAGAGCCACACTGAAGGGGCCAAAGAGCCGCATGTGGCTCGCAAGCCACGGTTTGCCGAGCAGCAGTTTGCCGACCACTGACTCGGGATCTCTGTTGAAAAAACACTGTCAAATGCAACACATACTTCCCTTCAAAATAATGACATGTTAAATGGATTGTCTTTCTCCTGGTCCAGGTTTGTGGGTATTTCATTTTCTCTGCTGACTTTGACCTTCCTCTTTATACTACCCCTGAGACAAGACTACAGGCTTCTTCACTTGTGCATTCCCAACCCAAACACAAGCGAAGGAACCTTATCAGAGGGTAAACAGATGAGTGTTTGCTCAAACAAGTTCATTAGCAATGTAAAAAGGAATTAAGACTTCCTTCTGTACATTGCAGGGCCTACGGGGGAAAATATCTCAGAAGTCTCAGCCCACCATGCTCTAAATCAGACAAGAGGTCCAATCTTTGCCTTTTCAGTCCTCTTTAATGTGGCTTGTTGGTTAGTTTGTTTCCTTAAGAGCTGGGTTTATTTCTGGTCCCCCCCCTACTCATTTCTTTAACTTACACATTGCTTTGCCTGCTAGCTAAAGAATCACCAGTCTCTGACAGAAAGCCTTCCTGACTTGGGCAAGTGGTATTAATTTAGCTAAAATTCTAACTACTAGTATGATATGATATGACCTTAACACCTTCCAAGTTATATATTAGAGAAGCTGAAACTTTTAATGGCTGACTAAGCTTGTAAAGCTATAACTTAGAAGACAGCCAATGCATTTTTAAAAGATTTTTAAATTGATTTTTGGAAAGATGGGAAGGGGAGGGAGAGAGAAACATCTATGTGAGAGCAAGACATCAATCGTCTGCCTCCTGCATGCCCCCTGTCCTGGATGGAGCCTGAAACTCAGGCCTGTGTCCTGACCAGGAATCTAACTGGCAATCTTACAGGGCACAAGCTAATACCCAACCAACTGAGCCACACTGGTCAGGGCCACAATGCATTTTATAATGAATGAATTAATGAATCATTTGGCTTCAGCAGAACTGAACACCATTCAATGGATTTAGTTATTTCCTGATTAGAGAAATTACATTTATTATTTGTAAGATTCACTAAGAATATGGTGCCAAAATATTTTTATTAATAGATATAAATAGATATTATAGACATTGTAATTTATAAAATAATAATTTAAGATGATGTTTAAGATGAGAGTCATATTACAAGGTTGTTAACAAACCCTGTTATAGCTCACCCCTTGGAAAAGACTTGTTGGGAGTCCCTCAAATATTTTGAGATGCCCAGGCGTACTGGTTAACAATTTTCCTTTCTGAATCTGTCAAATTCTTTTCTCCTCCAATTTGGAGAGAGAACTGAAGATAGTATATATCCAACCCATCAATGGCTATCCCCTGACATCTTGATATCTACCTTATTTATTTACTCTTCTTCCCTGCCTTTTACCCTCTAACCCCACAGCAACTCTCTTTAGTCCTCTAGGGAAGGCAATAATTATTTATGAGAAGGCAGAGACAAGGCTGTGGCAGCCAGAGGTGAAATGTTCAATCCATGTATTTTCCTAGTACCATCGTCTCATTTGAAAACTAGAGAATGAATTTTAAGTCAGAGACACATGGGAATTAAGGGATGAGGACTTGATGAACCAGGGGGCAGAAGTCCACTCAAATCATATATGTAGATAAGAGGTAGGGCTCTGAAGGTTAAATCAAAGTTGATGAGAAGAGAGTGTGACATCAGTTCCTAGGAAAGCAACTGAAGGGCTGCTGCTCTTTGCCAGGTAAATTATGGAGAGACATAAATGAAGTCAGAATCACAGCTCCATTGCTAAAAGCTATGTGACCTCACTCAATTTCTTCATCTATAAAAAGAAGATAATATTTACCTCATTGCATTTACTCAAACTTGACATGTTGTAAATAATGTAAAGTGTGTAAATCTCTTAGAGTAGTCCTCAACACATAATAACTGCTTATAAAATGATGCAGTATTTCTGAAGTATTTCCAAAGTGTGTTAAGAGGAAAATTTATTTTATGGTACATTACTACACATTATGTGAAAAATAGTTCTGTGGTCAAATTAATTATAATATATGGAGTTAAATAATTTTAAATTTTCAAATTAATTTGTGACCTCTGAAAGCATTTAATGGGCTAATATTTATTGGAGAGATATTGTACTTAGCATTTCCCAAATTGACTGGGTTCAAGGACCATTTTGATTATACAAACAGAAGTTTGGTGAGCTAACAACGTGCCAAAGGTCACAAAGAGAGTAAGTGGCAAAATATATTCAAATCTGAGTTATTTAAGTTCTGTAACTCTTCCATTATAGTATTTTAGTGAGATGGGAAGTATTGTTAGAGAAAGAGAAGAACTTTTGTTGGGGTGAACAGAGCAGAATGGGCTGAGTTGTGACTTTTGTGGCCCTGGGCACTTTTGCCTTTGTGGGACCCTTCTTCTTTTATAATATCCACTAGAGGCCCGGTGCACGAAATTCGTGAACAGGGGAGGGGGATGTGTGTCCCTCAGCCCAGACTGCACCCTCTCGAATTTGGGACATCCCTCTCACAATCCGGGACTGCTGGCTCCCAACCACTCGCCTGCCTGCCTGCCTGATTGCCCCTAACTGCTTCTGTCTGCCAGCCTGATCACCCCCTAACCACTCCCCTACCAGCCTGATCGACACCTAACTGCTCCCCTTCCAGCCCAATTTTCCCTAACTGCCCTCCCCTGCCAGCCTGGTCCCCCCCAACTGCCCTCCCCTGCAGACCTGGGTCCCCCCTCAACTGTCCTCCTGTGCAAGCTTGATCGCCCACAACTGCCCTTCCCTGCTGGTCATCTTGTGGCGACCATCTTCTGTCCACATGGGGGTGGCCATCTTGTGTGTTGGAGTGATGGTCAATTTGCATATTACCTCTTTATTATATAAGATATTAAACATTACTTTTGATATGACTTTGAATGCTTTAAATTTTTCCTACTTTAGGCATAACTAACAGGACCCTAAAACTTTAATTTTCTTTAAATTTTTATTGGAAGAAAATGACACTTTTTACTCAACTCTAGTTTATTTTTCTCCTAATTTATTTTTATTAATTTCAGAAAGGAAGAGAGAGGGAGAGAGAGATAGAAACATCAATGATGAGAGAGAATCATTAATCGGCTACCTCCTGCCTGTCCCTGACTGGGGATTGAGCCCCAAACCCAGGCATGTGCCCTGATCTGGAATTGAACCGCAACCTTCTGGTTCATAGGTCAATGCTCAACCACAGAGCCATGCCAGCTGGGCAATTTTTCTCCTGACTTTAAAAGAAATTAAAATATTTTTGTGGCTCCCTAAATGGATGTGTAAAGGAACCTTGGCAATGTGTCTACTGTGCCTAATGGATAAATTGTCCCTGCGAAGCAATTTAAACATTGAAAAGATTCTTTAAATTTCTTAGAGGAAAGGCGTGATAGCAGCATTTCAAAAATGATGGTACTTCCGACTCCAGTCGGCACAAAGCAGATCTTTAGTAAAAGAGTTACCACACGGTTACCACAGTGCTAACAAATGCATTTGAATCTATGCATTTTTAAATTTTCTTTTCAATAAAGCAACTCAAACCCTTTCCTTTGACCCAGGCTCAAATACTATAAGTTGCCATGTGATGCTAAAGAAAGAACAAACAATGAAGGGAGGAGATCCTTGGTTTCTGGGAAACTGTCAGTCAACTCCACAGCTTCTTTTCTCTGTTGTGCAGTTTCTGGACCAACTGAGCTCATAGACCTGCACAGTTAGCAGCAGCTGGATGGACAGATCATAACTTGATTCCCTATAGAGCAGAGAGAAATTGATATTTTCCACTTGCAGACATCTCTACTCCCTATCAAGAGGCCTGTATTTCCCCCCCCCCGTAATTGGGGAAATGTTACCAGGCATCACCCTTTGGTCATACCCCTCAAATATCATATGACTCTATTTATTTCCTCTATTGCCCAAAAGTGTACCTTTATTCATGTGCTCTTCTTTCTGTCTCAAGGACTCTTTTCCTTCTTCCATTTATCAGCCTTCAGGACCTAGGCTCCAATGCCATCTATTCTATGTCTGTTTTCCAAATGTTGGCTCTCAGAATTAATATCTCTTCCTTTTAAGGAAATTTTAGTTATCGCTGCCTCTACTATAAAACATGTATCATAGTTGTGATGTGTTCTTTCCCCAGTCCAAGAACAGGGTACCTTCCCAATGTTCCTATCTTTCATTCTGCCTGAAAGGTATTCAAAAGCAAGTGTTTAATTTAAAGATTGAGTCGAAATCCTTTCTTTAGGTTCATCATTGCTGTAATCTTTTCCATGGACTCTCCCAGGTATCTTGATTTGAAAGATGTGAAATATGCAAACATTAGGCATCTGAAGAGCTAATGCATGTTGCCAAGCACTTCAGACAATCCTCTATGTCTCTGAAATGTTTTACTTCAAAGAACCTGTTAAAGATTCAGGAAGCAGCCACTGAGTTAAGTCCCTATGTATTAGATCAAGTAGTTCGTTAGAAACCACCAGTGACACCTAAAGTAAGATCCCAAGTTACCTTTGATCACAACGCCCTCAGTAGCTGTCAGTGTGCTCAGGGAGAAATGCCTTATACTTTCCCAACTCCAGACTCTCAATGGCAGTATTTGCACTGGACCTACTTTCCCACAACTTCATCATTTCAACTTCCTTCAGAATTATTGCTACAATAACCTATAAACCTATAGAAGCTATCATTTTCCAAATGTTTATTGTGTTTCAGGCACTATTTGGTTCTTACACACATTGTGCCACTTTTCCTTTAAAATCCCATAAGGTGGATATCATTAGTAGCACTTGGTAAACCCAAATAAATTCGATTGGACCAAAAGCATGCAAGATGACTAGATATATTCTGCACAATACTATTGCTTGTCAGCCCACATCTCTTTTCTCTAGCCAGTCTAAAGCAGTAGAGACAGCAGCAGGCAGAGGGGAAGGGAAGGGGTGTCTCTTCTCAAAGTGGTTGAAGTGGCCTAACTAACCTTGTGTCTTATCACATATGTCACAAGTTCTTTGTACAAGGTAGGTACCCCCAAAATGGCAAGGCTAATATTTATATGAACTTTTAAAAATAAAAGGCCAAAGAGACGTAGTGCTTTTAGCTCAAGAGGATTAAAGTTTGGAAGAAGAACTAGAAATTAAAGATATATTCAGAAGTTCATACCTGAAACTCACCAGCCAATTACTTTCCCACGCCCAAAGGAGGTCCTAGATACCTGAGTGGTTCTGCTGTAGGTACTTCTTACTCTTCCTTTCCTATAAGATGTAGGAGGAAAGAAAAGAAGCAGCCCTACCTTTACAAATAGCCATTTGAAATTGGTGGGGTATAGGAAGAGGAGGCAGTATAACAGATACCCTTGTTCTGCTTGATTTTATGATACCCTTGATTTTTAGAGCCTACTTTCTTCCAGAATATCTGTATCCAGGAGTGAATTAAGGGAATAATGGAGAGGACTCAGCCACACCATATTAAGAGAATACAAGCAAGATAGAGAATGTTCCTTCTGTTTTCAGGTTTTGAGACTATAGAGCCTCCATACACCCAATAAACCTCCCACCTCGTGTCCATTGTGATGTAGGAATACATTATCATTAAAACAACACATGATAGATGGTCTCTGTGACTCCCATGTTGCCCTTGCACAGCTTCCTCAGCACATGCATGGGTCTGTCCCACAGTCTGAGAAAGTTCTCTTAAAAATGAGAACTTTAATAATGGAAAAGGCCCAGAGTTGGATTATCAAATATTGAGTGAGAACTTAGTGCTGCTTAAAGCAGGTGTGCCAATTTGGTGGAAAACATAAGATCACAAATCTCCATTTACTCTTCTGTAGAGCTAGTATTGTTAACATTTATGATGCTGGCAATCAACAATATTGTAAAATTTCAGGGGGATAATACATGAAGCTTACTTTGCAGCCTGTGAAAGAGCTAGTCCATATTTACTTTTCATTCTTAATTATTTTTTAAATTGAAAAAAAAATTAAACTAAGACAATGGTAATGAAATAGCTCCCAATAACGGGCAAGCTTAGCATTCACTTAGGAATTAAACATAAAACAATCCTTTTAAAATGTGCTTTTATTCTATGTGGACATTGATTTACTATAAATTATTCATTATGTCTTTGAGGCTTGTTTAATCAGACAAAGACAATCAGAAAATGTGCTCGTCTAAGTGGCTGGACGTATGTGCCCTTAGGTTCACAGATTATCTTTGTTGTCTGAGACAAAAATACTGGAATGGGGCTGGGAGTCCTGGACCAGTAGGATTTCTATTTTATTTCCTCTTCCTTCTGTTTTTTTTTCTCGCTGGGAGGTCTGTGAACAACATTTTCTCGTAGTATTTTGTTATCTTTTCTACATGTTCAGGATTAAACGTCAAAGGCAACTGTAAAGAAAAGTTTCATGCAATTTTGCAAACATAAGGAAAACATTCACAGACTCTGTGAAATTTGGAATCGGATTTAATTTTTCATAAACAAAGCATGATCATCATAAAGCAGCCAACTTAGGCAGTCAAGGCAGATGACTGACCTCAATGCTATTTAAGAAATCCCCTGCTGGAGGT
The DNA here is from genome assembly GCF_000147115.1 of Myotis lucifugus. NCBI lineage: Eukaryota > Metazoa > Chordata > Mammalia > Chiroptera > Vespertilionidae > Myotis > Myotis lucifugus. Next base: position 9,265,328 of record NW_005871079.1, read on the forward strand.
CTTCATAAGAGCATTTATAAATTGAAAAGGACTCTAGAATAAATAACATTATTTATAAAAGTAAGGAAAAGACAGCCACATTTTTCTAAATTTCTGATTGAAATGGGAAAAGTTCAAAAATATTTATTCACTATGACACCTAATTCAATCTTCCCTTTGGGTAAGGGAACTCCATGTCGTGTAAAACAATGGCAAGTACAGGGAGAAGGTGCTTACCAGTAAACTCGAAAGTCACACAAGACGGTGAGCCATCATCACTCTTTGTTCTTTTAGAGGACTTGATAGGGATATAATGTAGACAAAAAAAAATTTGATTTCCCCTGGAAATGTAAATTTTTATCAGGTGACTATATAATGATTTTTTTCTGCTCTACTCTTTGGGAAGCCCTTGGAAAGTTTGTCCAAGAATCATTTCAAGTTTGTTTTATACTGACGTGAATAAAAATAATGCTTTCTTACTTGACATTCTGAAAATTGCTTTCAAAGCATCGTTATTTCAATGAGTACTTCAGAATGATTTTTTCCTCTGTCTTCTTTCACAAACAACTCATACGAAATATTTTCCCTCCTCACAGCCTTTTAAATAATACATCAAATTAAGTCCTGCAAGTTTGTAACTAGGGAGCATTTTGATTTCTTGGGTGGATATGGGAACCACATAACTGAGCTCAATACTTGAGGAAGGGTTTCCATTTTTTAGTATTCTGAAATTCCAGAAGCAAGTCAAACTTTGTATTTTTGCCAAATCAGAGATTATGAGAACACTTCAGGGAGTGATTTTGGTTTCGAAAATTGCCAGAGAAACAAATTCTTTGCTTGTACAAGGTGAGCCACCTCATGAAGAAAAAGGATGTAAGGTAAGCAGCAGTAGTGACAGGGCCTATTGTAAGCTTAGCCCAGCAAGAAACAGACATGGCATGTAAACACACATTTTCATATTTTAAACTTATCAATGCAAACCGACACGCCCGGTTCCGAGGGCCAGACTCATTTATTGATCTTGAGCCTTAGAGTTCTAGGTTCCCCAAGAAGTTGACCTAATGTCCACATATTTGTGCCTGTCATCTTGAGAAGTTGGGATATAACATGTACCTGGCAAGATAAAAGCACAGATATAATTCTTAGTGGCAAGCCACAAGTAGAATCCCTAAACTCTTTACCTAGTTTAAATCCGAGGGGCAGAGCACAGGGCAATCATTCTCTACATGAGTGTTTTGAGGATATTGGCTGGAGCTCAAGCTCTTAGAGGCCCATGAATATTAATTAGGGTTTTAGTGTCAGCACCTATACTGTGGTATATATATCACATCACTAGAAAATCTGCAACCCAGTTTTTCTTTTCTATTCATTCCAGAGGAAGCCCACTACAAAAGGCTGTAAACATTTCCTTAAAAAAACAAACCTAAAAGCTAATCTATTAATGCACTGCTCTGAATTTCTATACAATTGACCCTTGAACAATAGGGTTTGAACTGTGCAGGTCAACTTACGCCTGTACTGTTTTTGATCTGTGTTTGGCAGTACACGAATGTGGAGGGGCAACTAAATACATTGATCTATGTCACTTTATATGGGGCATTTGAGAATTTGTGGATTTGGGGTAGTGTCCTGGAATTAATCCCCTGCAGATACTGAGGACAACTAAGTTTTGGGGGAATCCAAAGTTATATCTGGATTTTCAACTAGCTAAGGGGGGGTGCCCCTAACACATTATTTAAGGATCAACTGTATTTTATGTTATTTGAGGTGCTGTATTAAATTTATTTAGCTTGTAATGCAGGTTAGAATGAAGTAAAATTGACTTAATATCTTTGCCTTAAAGTAAAGGCACAAGATTTGCACTATATAATATCAAGCTTCCACTGTTCAAGCCCTCCAGCTTTCTCCATAGCAAGGTGCAGGGAAGGGAAGAATTAATTGACTTAATAAAGTCTGGGGGACAATCTCTCCAACATTGTGGAGGTTAAGAAGCATATATCTTTCTAGTTTATGGATACGCCACACACAAGATCGCTTCTAGGAAGAGTTGACAATGTGAGTAGAATGGTCATTGGAACCCTCTGCCTCAACCATCCAAAGTTTCTTATCCATATCATAGGTTATAAATGGCAAATATTTTGATGTGGCCTTTTTTTGTGTGTTTTGTTTTTGCTCTGGACAGAATATAATAATGTTGGCCACTACAAAGCCAGTGTTTAAGTTCTGAGAGCCCCCACTAAACTCTTCCATGACTGTGTAGTATTAGAAAACTAGGGCAGAGGAAGCTACGGAAGGACACTCTCTCCCCTCCATACTGCAGAAAGGATAAGGAGGCATCCTCCCAAGCCCAAGAGAGCAGTTGAGTGGAGGGTGTCCTCACACACCCCATCTCTCAATCTCTAGTCATATGTTTGATAAACATGCACTTGTTGACAAAGTATGCTCTTTGGCTAACATGTTTTTCTTTTCATTTATAACCATAGGATGGTTAGCATCTTCCCCTCTTAGAGCCTGACTTGGAATATCACTTACCTGGGTCTCAGTGTTAATAGTAGTCCAGCTGGCAGTGGGGTGGGAGGAGAATAGGGAAGGGAGGAAACCAGCTTGCTGAGATGGAAGATCATTAACTTTCACCAAGGAGGTCATATGCCAGATTCCTCCCTTAGAAAAGTGATGACTTTTAAAGCATTGTTCTACTTACTTACTTATATTAATTGACTTTATTATTAGAGCGGTTTTAGGTTTACAGAAAAATTCAGCAGGGAGTACAAAGAGTTCCCATACACCTCCTGCCTCTCCCCCCACTACGGTTTTCCCTATTATTAACCTCTTGCATTGATTTGTTACAGTGGGTGAACCAATTTTGTTATGCTACTACTAACTAAAGTCAATCCTATATAATAAAAGGCTCATATGCAAATTGTCCCCTCCATGGGGAGTTCTACCAGGAGTTCAACAGGAAGTTCTATCAGGGGGTGGGGCCGGCCGGCCAACCACCTTTGGACCCTCCCCCTGGCTGGCTGGCCTGGCCTAATCGGCCCCCATCGGGGTGGGATGGACCCCTCTAGTAGTTTATAGGATTCATTCTCTGTTGTACACTGCTATGGGTTTTGACTAATGCATGATATCATGGGTCCACTAGCACAGTATCATATCATACAGAATAGTTTTACTCCACTAAACATCTTATGCTCTATTCATCTTTCCCTCCTTCCTAATCCCTGCAACCACTAATCATTTTTACTATCTCCATAGCTTTTTCTTTTCCAGAATATTAAAGTTGGAGCCATACATTATGTAGCCTTTTTAGACTGGCTTCTTCCCTTTAGTGTATGTATATTTAAAGTTTATCCATCTCATTTGTGTGTGTGGCCTGACAGTTTGTTTTATCACTGAATAATATTCCATTTTACAGATGTGCCACATTTTGTTTACCCATTCATCTATTGAAGGACACCTTCAATGTTTCCAAGTCTTGGTAACATTTGTGTGCAGGTTTCTATATGGTCATGTTTTCAATTTACAAGTATTTAACTCATTTCCACAACTATCAAGGAGCATGACTGATATGTTATATATTAAGTGTTTACCACAACTGTTCCTTTCTTGAATTCCCACCAGCAATAAATGAAAATTCCTATGGATCTACATCCCTGTCAGCATTTGATATTGTCAAGGTTTGGGATTTTAGCTATTCTAATAGGTTGTAATAGTATCTCATTGTCAACTTAACTTGTTTCTCTGATGACATATAATGTTGAGCATCTATTCATATGTTTGCCATTTGTGTATCCTCTTCAGTTGGGTGTCTATTCATATTTTTCATCTATTTTTTATTGGATTATCTCTTTATTGTTGAGTTTTAGGAGTTCTTTGTATGTTTTGGATGCAACTCTTTTATCAGACGTATTTTTGCAAATATTTTCTCCATTGCAACTTTGTTTGTTTTTTATTTCCTTAATGATGGCTTTTGCAGAGCAGAAGTTTTTTATTTTAATGAAATTCAATTTATCAGTTTTCCTTTCGTGAGTCATTCTTGGTGTTGTATTAAAAACCATTGCCAAGGTCATCTAGATTTTCACTTACATAATCTTCTAGAATTTTTATAATTTTATATTTTCCATTTAGGTCTGTGATCTGTTTTGAGAAATTTTTGTGAAAGATATAAGGTCAGTGCATAAATTATTTCTTTTTAATTTGTTTTGTTTGTTTGTTTTAGTTTTGTTTTGTCTGTGTATAACCAGCTGTTCCAGCACCATTTGTTGAAAAGACTATTGTTTCTTCATTGAATTGCATTTATTCCTTTGTCAAGGATTAGTTAACTCTATTTGTGTGGTCTGTTTCTGGACTCTCTATTCCCTTGATCTATCTGTCTATTCTTTTTCCAATACCACACTGTCTTGATTACTGTAGCTTTATTCTTAAAGTAATGTAGTGCCAGCCATCCAACTTTGTTGTTCAATATTATGTTGGCTTTTCTGAGTCTTTTACCTTTCTATATAAATTTGTCTATGAATTTTTTATGTTAACTCAAGCCTATAAAGTCTAAGGTTACCAATCAAAATGAAAGCATGTATTTCTATTTTTACATTTAATAGAGTAAGAATCATAGTGATCATTTAAAAATAAAAATGATTTCTTTGCCACAAACTCAAATGACCTTTTCCAGAGCCCCCGTCTTATGAGCTACTATGTTGCTATGAGAAGATAAGTTTCTCTTTGCTACTTGAAGGCCCTTTGGTTGGAGCAGGGCAAACAAGATTGGAAGTACTTTCCAACTGTCATGCCATAGAACAGTGGTTCTCAACCTTCCTAATGCCGTGACCCATTAATACAGTTCCTCATGTTGTGGTGACCCCCAATTTCATTGTTACAAAAGAACATAATTAAAGGATAGTGATTAAT
>NW_005871079.1:9270311-9335425 GCF_000147115.1 Myotis lucifugus
GTTTGCGATGGTCTTAGGCGACCCCTGTGAAAGGGTCGTTCGACCCCCAAAAGGGTTGCGACCCACAGGTTGAGAACCGCTGCCATAGAATATGTAGAGTGGTGGGCTCTGTTATGTTTTCTGCATTTTTCTTGAATTGGTATGGACCATGGTACATTCTAAAGCAGTGGCTCTCAACCTTGGCTGCACATTAGAATCACCTGGGAATCTTTTTAAAATCCTGATTTCTGGGCCTCATCCTCCAGAAATTCTTTCTTTGTTACTAATGTTGTGGCCCCACCCCATAACAAAGAAACAGAATTTCCAGAGTTGAGGCCCAGAAATCAGGATTTTAAAAAGATTCCCAGGTGATTCTCATGTGCAGCCAAGGTTGAGAACCACTGTTCTAAAGGCTACCAACTAGTAGTAAAGTTAGGACTTTATTTTATTTCCTACAGACAAGGCATGGGGTATTTGTTATACATCTTTCTCTAAATTACAGAGTCTTTGGGGTCTTCTTCTTCACTTGATACCTTTGACTTATCAGATAAAAAAGATTGTCTGTAGATTCATAGTAAATTGGACAATATTGGAGAAAAAAAATATGGTATGTGGACTGTCTGTATTAGGACCAAACATGGGTTCAAATTCTTGAAAGAGTTAATACATGTAGTGGATTAAGTCATTCTGTTTATTTTCCAAAATCTTCCATCAGTTTTACAGCCTCCTTTACTGTGTCATTATCTACCTAAATTCATACAACTGCTCCCATTCCTTCTTTAGAGGGTATCTTCAGAAATCTTATCTTGTTCTAAAAACATTTACTTTGTGAGCAGCGTTTCATTAACGGGCATGTTCCACATTTATTTAGCTGCTTCACTTTCCTTTATGCCTGTGCAAACAGTATTGTATTGACTCTGTTAAACTGTGTAGGGCAAGGATGAGTGTGTTAACCTGACCCCATATAATGGCACATTAAAAGCAAAGTATCGACAAGGAATAGCATAGCAATCATTAACAGGAATGAGAACAAAACGTATGTCTTCAATGGGAGTCCACACTCATGCTGTAGGAAATTTCATTTTGTCACATGTTGGTGCTAATATTGGCCTTTCAATTACAATTGATTGAAAAGAATCAGCAAACCTTTATATGTGCATGCACACGACATGTGTACATACACATATACACACACACACACACACACTCACACTGAAAAACCAGACTGTTCTCCCCCATGATCTCAAAAGGGCCCCATCCTACATTATCCATTCTCATTATCTGCAGAATGTGAGTCCCACCCAGTGGAAGTCCTCTTTCAGAGTGACTCACCTCTTTCAGTAACATTACCAGCATTTCCACTTTGTTCCAGTTACAAGAGGCAGTTGCCAGCATAATTTAATGCCCTCCTGATAATTGCCAAGGCTAATAGAGGAACTGCTACAACTCTTCAAATGCTTTTCATTTACATGTTGATTTCTCACTTCCCACTTGGGAAAGGTGTGCTTGGCTCTAACTGCTTTTGATCTAATGGTTCTGTGGTCTGACCTACTTTTATTTTTTTCTTACAACTGGCATTTATATTATTTTCTTTATTTAAGGGCAGAAAATAACAGAAAAGGTAATCAGCATGCATTTAGGTCATTGTAAGTGTCCCAGTTACATTTGCATTTTTCTACTTAAAGTCTAATACTGCCTTTGAATGATTTAAGATATTTGGACGAGGGGAAAAATAACCCTTCCCTGCCATAAATTCGGAGTAAAAACAAAGAGAATACATAATCTGCCTGCCTTGATTCAGGACCATGCAAATTACAACAGCTGCAGTCATAGATTTTGTCTGGCTCCTACAAGTCATCCCTTAGGACCAAAATCCAGGTAAGGCAGACAGCTTCCCACTCCCCTGTAGCACTAGACACTTTGAAGGACCCAGAGGACAGATGCCTACCTTTTTGATTACTGAGTTTCAAGGTACAGTGTGATCTTTGTCCTACATAGGAGAGGTGACATCCAAGGGAGGAATCCCAGAGCTCTGCCTCACTTTCTTAGTGGGGAATAGTACAAACATTATGCTTCAGTGGTCATTAACATATTTCAAGAGTCAGAATGAGGTTGGTACAGACCTGCAAAATGATAAAGTAGCAATGAGGACACTGAATCTAAGAAGGCAAAACCGTACCACACTATCATGATTATTTGGGACAGGCAATAGAGACAGACATGAACCGCGGTGATGAGTTTAGTAATTACCAGGTAAAGGACTCCAGAGAGGGATAGGAGCTCATCTGTGCCACCAGTTTCAGGGCCTTACATCAATTTCTCAGTTGTGGTTCTCTTTTACTTTTCAAGGATTCAGAGTGCAGCATTTTCCAAACTGCGTTCTATTTCATGACTGATGAAATATAAGGATAATTCGTGTTTCTTTGGTCAAAAAAGTTTGAAGAATGCTAGTTTACAGAAAGGTTGTTTCTTTTGTTTTAATTTACAATTTCTCTGAATTTTTAATGTATGAAGGTGTATTGTGATTTTTTAAAAAGAGAGGAAAAGTATTAAATATATTCCAAATGAACTGTCTGAGGAATTCCCTTTATGGAATGATAGTATTTGTGCTTTTTATTGAAATAACATGTGCATATCGCTCAAAATCCCACATTACAGATGAAATGGTAATGACAGTCAGTCTCCGACCCGCTTTTCTGGCCAATATATTCCTATTTCAATAAGAAAACGCCTTTAATCAAGACTATTTAAAGGTTTTCTGGTGATTTTCCAGTTTTTCTAAATAGTATGCTTATAGAATTATTTATTGATTTATCAACTTTTGAAGAGAATTTTTGATCATCTTAATTGATGGGTTGGGATTTTTAGTTTATTTACACCATAGGTCCACTCTTTCTTCACCCTCTTCTTAAAATAGTTGTATAATTATTTTTAGTCACCTTACTTATTACCTTTACAACTCAATGAATACACAAAAAACTGTTTCTGCCCTGGCCGGTTTGGCTCAGTGGATAGAGCATTGGCCTGCAGATGCAAGGGTCCCAGGTTCGATTCCAGTCGGGGGCATGTACCTTGGTTGCGGGCACATACCCAGTGGGGCGTGTGCAGGAGGCAGCTGATCAATGTCTCTCTCTCATCAATGTTTCTGACTCTCTATCCCTCTCCCTTCCTCTCTGTAAAAAATCAATAAAATATATTTTTTTAAAAACTGTTTATTATGCCATCCACTTTTTTGTCCCTTTTATTTCAAAGTAATTTTAGATTTACAGAAAATTTGCAAAGATAGGATAGAGAGATTCCATATGCCCGTCACCCAACTTCCCCCAAGGTTAACATCTTATTTGAACTAGTTCATTTATCAAATGAAAGAAACTAACCTTGGTACAATACTATTAACTAAATGAGAGACTATATTTTTCTCTCAGTGTATTCTTTTTGTTTCATGATACAACCCTGGATGCCACATTATATTTAGGCAACTTGTTTTATGACTTTCCTCTAATCTATTAGAGTTTCCAAGTCTTCCTTCTCTTCATTAACCTGAAAACTTTCAGAGTAATCGTCAGTTTTTTTGTCTGTTTTATCATGATTATACTGAAGTTATGGATCTTAGGGAAGCATACCACAGATACCCTTCTCATCATATCAGGGGTACATAATATCAACATGATTTATTACTGTGGATGCTAACCTTGATCATTTGGATAAGGCCCCATAAGCCTGGCTTTTCCATCATAAATGACCATTTTTTCCTCTCATGTGCTGCTCATTAGAAGTGAGTCACCAAGTTCAGCCATTTTGAAGGGTAGAAGAATTAAGCTTTAACTCCTGCAGCCTTAAGTATCAAAAAGCTTGTGGGTGTATGCTAAAATCACCACAAAAAAATATCTGGTGGAAGACACTTTGAGATTATGCAAATATGGCCTTAAGATTCTCCCGCTACTTTAAAAATTGTGGATCTTGCCTGCACTGATTATTACTGTGGTATTTTAATGGTGATTTTCTATTTCCTCAGTTCCTTCTGTATTTATAAATTCAGACTCTTCTATAAGGGAGATTTGTTTCCTTCTCTTCTATCTAGTCATTTATGTATGGATAAATTTATCTAAACATTATATCAGTATGGGCTCATGGATATTTATTATTTTTCTTTGGGTTATAATTGAATAATATAATTTATTTTCTCACTTAAATTGTTTCAGCTTCAACTATTGGCAGCTCTTTCAGGTTAACTATTATGTCCTTTTGACATGCCCCATCTTTTTTTTAAGGACAAGATAGTTGAGACTCATGTTTCCTACACCAGCCATAGAATTAGCAGTTCTATGAGGGTTCCCTGGTTCCCTGTATTAAAGAAGGGTATTTAGAAACAAATATCTGGGCACTAGGTGTACTCATTGTGAATGGGGTAAAACTGCTTATAGCCTCTTTCAGTGGACAGAGCTAGAAAATAAATTATGTGTACTAACCCATGCATATACAAATATCTATATTTATTTCTGTACCTCTCTCTCTCTCTCTCTCTCTCTCTCTCTCTCTCTCCCCCCACCCCCGTGTGTGTGTGTGTGTGTGTGTGTGTGTGTGTGTGTACATGAGTTCATACTAATATCTCAGACTCTAATCTGGCAACATAGATTTCATGTTAGCATTTCCAACAGTGAAAGTTACTGGACTTTTATAATCTACAATATATTTACTTATTTACTGAACCTAGTGTACAGATATAGTAGTTTAAGAATTACTAAATCATATTCCTGTAAGAAATTTATAAACGAGAACTTGGTGTTTGTGTACAGATCATTTTTATTTTGGCTTAGAAAATCTAACCTTACAGCGTTTCAAAATTATTTAACTTCTTTCTTTGCCCTCCCCTTCAATGAGCTTATACCTTACAGCTACTGTACAGCACTATGATTTGTGGCAAAGTTATGTATCCACCATCACAGTGCCATATAAAAGAATTACACTGCCCTAAAAATTGCCTGGCAACCCATTTGTAGTCTACTCCTCCCCATTCCTCTGTCCTGCTGACCACTGATCTGTTTTCCACCCCTATAGTTTTGCCTTCTACAGAATGTTATATAAATTATATCATATAATATGCATATTTTGAGTCTCACTTCTTTCACTTCACAAAATACATTTATAATTCATCCATATTGTTGAGTTAATTAATAATTTTTTTTGTAATTGCTGAGCAATATTCCATTGTGTGGATGCCTCCACTTTGTTTATCCATTCACTCACTGAAGGACTTCTGGGCTGCTTCCACTTTTTGGCAATTATGAATACAAGTTTTTCTGTGAACATAAAACTATAATTCACTCGGGAGTGTGACTGTTGGGTCATATGGTAAGTGTGTATATACAGCATAAAGAATTGCTAAACTTTTCCAAAAAGGCTGCACCATTTTGTATTTCCATCAGCAATGAATTTTTCCCCTCCCATGCTAGAATCAAAACACACACACAAAAATCAATAAATATTTTGGGGAAGTATACTTTGAGACTATGCAAATATTACTTTATAAATTATTGTTCCTCATTGTCTCTAGTGCTTAGTAATGTCAGAGTTTGGGGGTTTTATTTTTAATTTTAGCTATACTAAGAGACAGATTTTATTATAGTTTTACTTTCTATTTTTCTAAAGGAATAGCCAGTGAAGCTGCCTGGGTGTACAGTATTTTTTGTGTGGAAGATTATTAATTATTCATTATGTTTATTTAACAGATATAGGACTGCTCCGGTCATCTATTTCCTCTTAAGTGAGTTTTCATAGTGGTGCTTTTCAAGGAATTGGTTCATTTTAATCAGCTGTAGAATTTATGGACAGAGATGTATGTGTACTTAGTAATGTCTTATTATCAGGCACTCTGTCAGTTTGAGATCAGAGAACAAGAGGAAGAAACATGAGGAATATATGGGGAGAGGTTTCTTTCCTGCCCCGTCATGCATGACAAATGCTTTCCTCTATAAGTGAAGTCCTAGTCCTGAGCCTTCTTCTGCTGTTTCATATTTACCTGGCCTTTATTAACTCTATTTCCCCTTTAAACCTTTGATTGTAAAGAGGTAGTAACGATGTCCTCTGATGCTAGTCTCTGGGTGTCTCGCCATCTCTTGTTTTTTTCCTTAAGTCTGCCCATCCCTCTGTAACTAGAACCTCATTAGAGTCTCTTCATTTGAGTTACTTAGGTAAATTCTGTTTCTTCCTGGATTGTGATTGATATAATTGGTGACAACATCAATTAAAAGCAAAATTCCAGCAGTTTTCTCAAAGAAGAATGATGGAGAGTAAGACAGGGAAAGGTGTCTTTTTGTTTTGCTGGGTGAAGGCATGAGCCCTGAGACTTTGTCAAAGACCAATAGTTTTTTTGGAGCACCATCCAGCTCTCCTTTTCATTCCTGTCATTTAATCAGGTTTCAGTAATGAAGATTTTTCCCTCTGTGTAATCAGGCTGATGGAAGAAGTGTCATGAGGTGGCTTTAGGTGGGATGGTTGCTACCTCTTTGACAATGTACCTCAGCCTTCCCTTGACACAAAGATCTGACATTTGCTCAACCCATGCACGCCCTCAGAAAACACCACTATCCTATTTTCATCTTTAAACTGATTGTCAAGTCGAAGCTCCTCCTATGTAGAAATTTTTGAACTGCCCTTACCATTATGTCTTCTCTGACCTACCCAAGATTAAGCCATGAAAATTTTACCTGTAACATCGTTAATAGGACACTGGGACAAGTCATGAACCTGCCTGGTGTTATAAATCCAGTACCTTCTAGAAACACCAAAACTCCAATGTCAATAAAGCTGACTGCTGACTTAGGCATGGTACAAACAGAATTAAACAGAAGGCAACTTGCCTTCTATAAATTAAAGATATAGCATGAAAACACAAATCAACAAATTGTCAATTAACTACTAGAAAAATTACTGTATTTGTCATTTGGTGGGCAGAACAAGCTGCTTGTTAAATATAATTACCACCAATCTCCTAAGAGGAAGCAGGAGCTTCTGAAAAAAACAAACAAACAACAAAAACAACAACCCTGAAGTGTTCTTTGATCGCAAGAGAAGGAACTTACCAAACTGAGTGGAGAGATTCTTCAAGGCTAATAGTACATGTGGGGGAAGATCTTGAGACAGACTTAAGATGAAGAGTCAATTTGTTTGAAACGGAAAGAGCAAAACAGCAATAGCATTTTTTTTAAGTACAATGTAAATAAGGAGTGATCCTGAACATTGATGTTTTAAGTTTATAAAGAAAAAATTTTAAAAAATATGAAATACTTCCAAGTAACATAGTAAATTGCTTTTTAAAGTAGGGGTATTTACAATCCTGATTTCTATAGTATTTTAAAATGTATGACATCACTTTAACAGTAGTCAAGAGAGGACTACTACCCAATGCTTTTGATTATCTTTTCCTCTGTAGTTTATCCATAATTATATGAACTTGTATTATAAAACTCAACATGTGTAAGGAGGTAAGGTTTGATTCTTGGGACATTGCTTGAGGAAATACTGTAATGAAAACAAATTGGTAAATCTTAAAATATAAAATATTTTTCAAACCTCATATTTTTATGTTTTACTTACATATTTGTTTATGTACTTTATTATTTCAGATAAATTTTAAAAGTTAAATGTCTATTATAAATATTATCCCTTTCATCACTACCCACATTTTATATACATTGATACTGTAGTATATTTTTTTGAATTTTTTAAATAAAAGTAATAAACCATTACAGGAAAAATGAAGTTCATTAGTATTACCTCCTCAATCCTGTTCAACTTTCTCTCTCCACAAAGGTGATAGCCATCTTGAATTTGATGTCTGACCTTTCATGTTTATGCTTTGTTTGCTGTATTTTTTTCAGTTTTTGTATATCTATATATATAAAAGCCAAGTGACCGGAACGTTGGAACGACTGGAATGACCGGAATGACCAATCGCTATGACACACTGCAGCTGGCCAACGGACTCGATCAGGGGGTGGCCCCTCCCCCGGCCAGCCCCAGCTGGATCAGGGGCAGGGCTGGCTGGCCAACCTCCTGCAGCCTCCCCTGCCTTGCTGGCCCAGCCCAATTGGCCCCCTTTGGGACGGGCTGGCCAGACCCCACCTGTGCACAAATTTGTGCACTGGGCCTCTAGTTTACATATAAAAAGAAATAATATAAATATTTTACTTTTAAAAATATACATACTGTACATATCTTTCTGCAGATTTTTGTGCATCATTTTTGAGAACTATTGATGTTGATACATATAAGCTTTTTCATATAGTAATATACCATATAATTATATCCTATTTTATTTACTCATTCTTCTACTGTTGCTATGTGCAACTTTCTACATATAGCATTGTTCATATATGAAATAATATCTTTTGGGTATTCATCTAGAAGGGAAATTATTGGGCCATGTTATGTAATTTTTAGTTTTGCTAGAAACTGCCAGGTTGTCCCACAAAGTGATTGTAGGAGTGAACATGCTCTCCCTCAGAATATGAGAACTCCAGAGTTACCACATTCTCTCCAAACTTTGACATTGGAAAGTTATATTTTTTCCAAGCTTGTGTGAAAGACAATCTCATAGTTATGTCATTTCTTGATTTCTAGTGAAGTTGAGTATATTGTCACATGTATTTCCTATGTGTTTTTGTATCTATGAATTATCATTTCATGTTTGTCCCTTTCTAATTTATTTGTAATTTTTTTCTGTGTTTTCTGGATACTTATCTGTCTCCCCATTATCTACATTACAAATGTCTTGCTGTAATCCTTTAGCATTAACTCTGGTTCCTTTTGCCCTGCATATGTTTTAAATTTCTACAATCATTTCTATCAGTTTTGCCTTCAAGATTAATGGCTTGCATATATTGCATAAGAAATTATTTCCTATCTTTTGGTTGTGAAGATATTCTCCAAAATTTAGTTCCCAATAATTTAATTTTCCAACTTAGGTCTTTATTCCACCAGGAATCAATTTTCAGATGTGAGGTGACACAGAAATCTGATTTTCCCCCTTTCATATAGAAAGCAACATGTCCTGATTCCAGTTATGGACAGGACCTACTTTATCCCTATTTTGAAATGCTGCTGCCATCATCTAAGGATTTCTAAATATCCATGGGTCTTTGGGGGCTCTTTCTTCTTTCTTATTGATCTATATCAACAGTAAATGACATGGTGTCCTGTGTGTTTTTGTATTATCTTAATAGTATTTTTTAAAAGTTTTTTGTTGTTGTTGTTAATAAAAAAAGGCCTTAGCTATTTGGGGGCTTACACACTTACACATGAATTTAGGCATTGGTGTTTCAACGTTGTCAAAACAATTCTGTTGGGATTTGAATTTGATTAAAATTTAAAGATAAGTTTGGGTTCTTCGCATATTTAAAATCTGTTTTAAACATCTCCACAAATTCAGGAGAGTACTAGAGGTTAACCAACCAATAGATAAACTGTGATTAAATTATAAATTTAAATTTATTTTAGCCATGATATGTTGAAGAGAAAGAGAGGAGTGGAATCTTTTTAGTGTATAATGGATTAGTGCAGTTATTTTAGCAATCTGGCTAAATCAGACATGTGATCTCCAATATTTCCACCATCCCAGACCTGTCAGTGAGCTGTAAACAGAGTCAGTATAACTGTATAATCAATATTTAAAATAAAATAATGATTAATCAGTATATGCTTATTGAACAGCTACTTTATTCTCAGCACTGAGCCCAAATGTACAATACACAGAATGTTAATTTCAGAATTCCTAGCTTATGCCACTGTCAAAAAGTGAAACTACCAAATCAATTAAATACACTTTTACATTTCTTTTTGTTTGTGGGTTGAGGATTTAGGGTCAAAGCAGTGTGCTTAAAAATTGAATTTCCCCCCCTTTGATGTAGTTGTGCTATGCATAGGAAATATAGTGAAATGTTTGTTTTTTGGTTTGTATTCCATGTTATGTTTTCTTTTTCCTCATCCTTATTAATCGAGGTTTTTGTTTGTTCTGCCTTGAGTATTTAAAACATTAACATGATTTCAAAACTTAATACTCTACCAAAAGTTATATACAGGAAATGTCACCCCATATCCTTTTAACCTCATCCCTACCATCCTCTTCTAAGAATCACATTAGTTTCTGCTTCCATCTGCTTCTTTTTGCAAAAACAAGTAAATAGATGTTTATTTATTTGTTTCTAAGACAAAAAGGAAGCATACTATGTATCTCTTTAATTTTGTCACTTGCCAATATATCCAAGAAATTATTCTATTTCAGTTTAGAGAGATCTTCTTACCTCCTTTGTTATTTTTTATTGCTTAATATTACTCAGTTTTATAGATAAAGCATAGCTTATTCAAATAATCTTCAATGTTAGGTACTTAAGGTGGTCCCACTAATTTGCAATTACAAGCAACACTGCAATGAATAATCTTGCACATATGTATTTTGTGTTGTTGAAGAGCTATCTTCAAGGCAAATTCACAGGAATGGATTGCTGGGTCAAAAAGTAAACATATATATAGTTTCTTTAGTATATGCCAGATTCCCCTTCAAATTACATTTCTACCAGAAATGTATGGGGATCCATTGAAGGGTCATAGCATGAGAGACCAATCAGATTGGTGATTCAGAAAGACTATTTTGTATAGAGAATGTATTATAGGGAGACAAAACTTGGCTAAAGATGAGAGAGAGAGAGAGAGAGAGAGAGAGAGAGAGAGAGAGAGAGAATGTGCAAGCGAGCACAGTCAAGTTTTCTTGAGAGAGAGAGAGAATGTGCATGCGGGAAAAGCATGATTTCTAGCCATCTTACTATAGCTGGCAAAGAGTCTTAGTTTAACTATGAATAAAGTGGTTGAAATCAAAGTTTTCTAAACCAGAATAAGGGACATCATATGTTGGAGGGGATTATGATGGTTTATTATTATACCTTTATAGACATGCAAAAGTTTAAGTTATTGCTAGAGGCCCGATGCATGAAATTCATGCAAGAGTAGGCCTTCCTTCCCCCGGCTGCCGGCACCGGCTTCCCTCTGGCACCTGGGACCTGGGCTTCCCTTGCAGCCCCGGCTTCATTCAGAAGGTTGTCCGTAATGATGTCTGGTCTAATTAGCATATTACACTTTTATTATTATAGATCCTATTTTTATGAAGGGCATGCCAACAAAAGGGAGAAATCAAATACATTTTGAGTCAAATATAAGGTTACTAAAACTATTATTTTGATCACCAAAACACTCAAAATAACAGGTTACAATGGAAAAAGGAAAATTTCAGAATCTACGTTCATTAAAGGAATCTTCCAAAAGACAACCATCTCATTGCAATGTGGTCTTAAATCAATAGATCTGTCAAATGGTGTGAATTTATAATTAAGGTCAAATGTATATTCTCAAGATAAGTGGAAGATTTCAGCTGTTATCTAGTTATTTGAGGAAACTAACTTCTTTTCTTGGAAACCTCTAGTTGATCATGATAAAAACATTGCGTTTATAACTTGCAGTACCTGATAATTGCCTGACTTGCCTCTTTCATTTAGCATTTGCCGATATTGCCTCAAAGTCCTTCATAAAACTCAAAAGTTAATAACATCAAAGGCTTTTCTTGAAAATTCACTGCTGCTGTTTTCACTAGTGAAGCATAGCCCACTTATCAGTTCTTCTGAAGGAAAACAAGGAGGGGGAGCTTACTGTCCTCAGAAGCTGACTGATGCTTGTAGTGTCTCCAAGGGGCAATTTGACGAAAAATAAAAAATGAAAAGCCCAAATGTTTCTCATCCTGAGCATTGTAGATAATTAATCATTTCCATTTCCCAAGTAGTCAACCCTCCGTAACCCCTTTACCCTTTAATCTGCTGCAGTGTGACAGAAAAGGCTGGTAGATGTCAACCCATATCACTTAGTGGAATTGTTCCTGAAGCACATATGAAAGGGAGAATTGTTACTATACACGGTGTTAGGAAACTCTGGTTTTCTTTTTTGTTATCCAAAGTTTGATCTTTCTAAAAACCAACAGAGATAGTTATTGTTTTTATAAACGAGTCCACACTTTTTCCATTAATAAGGTAACTGAGATTCAGTCTGCAGTGTGCCAATAAAGTCAGGGGCCAGGAATGCTCGTCCAGTGTTCTCCAAAGTCAAAACAATACATTGAAATGCTTAACATCCAGTTTCGGGGATAACATATTAGTTGGGATGAAACTTTAAAACTGCATCTCTAATTCTAAAAGTTATCATTTCACAGCTGTTTTATGCCCAGAGCATTTGGACTGTTTCAAATACCTTTCTCTTTCATGAGTTTCCACGAATTTGTGTTGGAGGAGGGTGCAGAGAGGTTGGAATGATTTCTTGGTATTCCAGAGACCATGAGAGGTGATTCCTATGATTTTATCATGCTGGGAGATTTCATCAATGGTTTGCATACCACCTTCAAATAAAGAATTTACAAACATGCCTTTACTTTTTCTAAATATTATATTTTATTGGTCAATTGACTCATAGTAGGTTTGAATCAGCAACTGACTGTTTGACTCACAATAGTAATTCAATTCCAACCAGAAGTTCTTTAGTAAATTCCCACTTAGATGTTCGATGACTTCACGTATGACTGAATCCTGTTTCAAGGTTACAATTGGATTGGTCAATCCCTCCTAAACCTTGAGCATCAAATGCAATATCAAATACCCCTGTGCTGCTCTACAGGTCCCAGTCCCTCTTGCAGGTAGATTGCAGCAGGTGATTGTGCTGCAGCCAATGGTTGGGAGTGACATTTTTCTCATCAGTCAGGGAAAGTAAAAGGGTTCATGTCTCTGTAATCTAAGAAAAGAGTAATAGATATTAGCTCTTAAGTAGAATTGATTCAAGAGATGAAAAACAAAACAATACAACATGGATTTTTGTGCTCTGCAAGATAGAATAGATATCCATGTCGAGATATTTACTTGAGAAGAAATATTTACCAATCTATAACATTAAAAAAATCTCTGAATATAAAGGCTTTTTATTTATAGGCCACCAGTGTGGGGATTTATATAAAATGTACAGAGTTGGCTAATCCACAGAGACAGACAGTAGATTAGTGGGTTTCAGGGGATGGGGACAAGTAATGGGGAATGACTGCTAACAGATATGGGGGTTTTATGGGGAGCACAATAAAAATGTTCTGAAATTAGATAGTTATGAAGATTGCACTACCTCGTGAATATAAAAACAAATACTACTCAGTTATACATTTTTTGATGGTGAATTTCATACTATGTGAATTATATCTAAATACAAAAAAGGTATTGAAGCACAAGATAGAAGGTGATAAATAATCAATGCAAGTTTTAAATGTCAATCTAAAATAGTTTTATGTGTAAAAATAGAAACATCCCAGTTAATACCAGAGACTAAAATGCTCTCTGGGAACCACTCTGATAGTTAAACAAGTTTTAGCAAGCTCTGGATTATTTGTTATCTATAATAATAAAGGCGTAATATGCTAATTAGACCGGACAGCTGAACGACCTTCCGGATGTCCTTCCAGACTACCTTCTGGACGAAGCGGAGCTGCGAGGGCTGAGCCCCTTGCACACATTTCGTGCATTGGGCCTCTAGTGTCTTATAATTGTTTATTTTTCATATAGATGTTAGTTGCTTCTCCTTTAGCCTAAACTTTTTCTCCTATCCTGCCTTTCAACCATTGAGAATTGCTTTCTTAGAAAGAAAAGGATTTTGTGGATCTTCCTTAATTTTCTCTTCTCTTTGGAATATTATGTTTTAAAAAATGTATTTTTGCTACATAATGTTGAGCACAATCATTTCAGCTGAGATTCAAGGCTCTATGAAATCTCCAGTCATTCACAATGATGATAGGCCTCTGGCTGTGACCCTTTTATTAAACATCCTTATTATCCCTTGGGCAAAACGTAGTTCTCCTTTTCCTTTAAACCTGTGGAACCTGGCGTCACAAATGGGAATTCTACCAGCAATATGTTGTGAAAACATAACATAACATAACATCAAACTTGAAATACACTTCAAGAAGAATATGGGAGTTCAGGTAGTGAATTTCACCAAATGTTCCCATTAAAAGAGACTAAGGAATTAGGATGGCAAAAGAATAACTCAATAACTACATCTAAAACAAAAGTCAGTGGTAAAGTACCCCCAGGAACCCCTAAATATGAGTTTCATTTGACATTATGGTTTCTCTGCAAATGGAGCCCATGCCCCTACTGAGACATCCCTGAAGCTTCTGTAAAAGATAAATCAGAGTGCTCTGACACAGTTCCCAATGAATGGCACATAGTGAGCTTGATGGAATCATTATTTATCTGCCAAACAATTATGCTTTGAGTCTATTTTAATGCTCGTTTCTCAAGGAATTCCCAGAACACTTGCCAACATTTTATCTCATTAATCCTTCCAATGACTTTGTGAGCAGGAAACAGAACTCACGTTATTATCCCCATTTCACCTGCAGAAAAACTGACTCTTAAAGAAAGTGAGTGGCTTCCTGAAGGATCCCCAAACAAGTCCCTTAAGAGATGTTATTTCTTCTAGTACTTGTCATTCTCTGTAAGTAATTAAGGTTCCTAGCCTCAAGGACACCTCAGCAATACTTTAAAAAGCAATTTGCTTTCTTTGGCACCTAACTATCATGAAGATGGAACTTGGATGCTCAGTGTAATGAGACAAACCCAAACTGGACTCAGACATCTGAGAATTAAGGGGCAGCTTATATTCTAGGCCTCTCAGGATTTAATGGCACAACACATAGACTACTAGGCAAATAGATAGATGATAGATAGATAGATAGATAGATAGATAGATAGATAGATAGATGATAGATAGATGATAGATAGATATATAGATAGAATTTATTTAGCAGAGAGATGTCTAGGCATAGCAACACACATACTACAGTAACTGCATTTTTTTTCTTTCAAGAATTACAATAGGTAGGGGTAGGAGGATTATTTTAGGTGGGGTATGAGATGGGAGATTGGAAATGTAATAATAAGAATCTCTCTCCAAATGACAAATTTCAGGTCCTCCCCAGTGATTTAGATTCATAGCAAGATTTGTGCCTGAGGCACCTTCCCCCATTAGATAGATTGAGACAAGACCAGAGGCCATCATGAAGTCAAAGGCATGAAATAGTAATTAGCTACAAGTAGCCCAAGGAGACTCGAAAATGCTGTCAAAGTCCAAAATTTGCAAAGCCAGCTGCAGCTTCACTTGGCTTTATGGAAGGTCATTTGAGTTACCTCCACAAAGCCTAAAGCAACTTAAAGCAAACATCTCACGAATGGGTTTGCCCTGCTGAGAGGAGGGAAAACTCCCCTTGGCCTCATCTTTTTTTAAACTAGAGTTTCCTCTCAGTAAGAGGTAGGGTGAGGCAGATTCTGATGGATGTTGTGGCGGGTGGGGGAGTGGGGGAGGAAAGAGGAGAAGGAAAGGGAGATGAGTCCATGAAATTGGGGTAGCATCTCCTGTGTTTAAAATAGAGAACACCTCCAAGAAGAGAGGCCCCGGCTAGACTTTATTCACTTAATAGACTTTAAGTGCCTGAGGACACAGTACAAACTTGTATCACATTATCAGACAGGCCCCCTCACGGCATCAGTGTCGGCTGAGGCTCATGAATATGTAAATACTATATGTATCTTGGAAACATGCTTGACAAGAGAATAGCTAAAATGAACTGATTCTAGTTATAAGCCCATCAGCCTGCCATTCTTTATGTTTGAACAGGCAGGCTATTGCTAGGTGACAGATCATTAAGGCTATCTACTCAGTCAGCGGAAATGAAGAAATAATTTGTTCCTAATAACCTTCAGATGACCTCCCAGGCAAAAGGGAGTCTTTAAAGTGCTGTCTCTGCCGATACATGTCAGGCGGCGCGTGGGGTTCTTCTGGCCCCACAGTCAGAGCAGGACGGCTGGTGAAACAGATTAATAAACACCTACTGACAGGGACATATCGGGAAAAGATCTCATCACCTGCCATTATCAGGTTGATGAATAATTCAGAACCTTCCATCTGAGCTAGGAATTTCAGGCAGCGCTGAGCTCTACATACCCAGGGATGGAGGGGGGCATGAAGTGGCTCACTGCCAGGATTAAACTTGGGTGTCAGAGTTACACTTCTGTCCCAGACTAAGCAGGCATCTAGTGGTGGGGGGGGATGGAAAGGTATGAAAAGAAGAGTTGCCTCTTCAGAAGGTGACCAGTAAGGTTAAGGGCCAAAGAACCAGCAGGAACAGACTCCTGAGTGCTATGAAAAGTTTGGTGCCCATGGCAGGTCCCCAGCACGTACTCATCTAGCACGGTTGTTGGTGAAGGAGGCCCAGCCTGTGTTTCCTCACCTTGCAGGTGGATTTCAGAGGAACAGATAGGTCATGTGCCCCTCACTCCTAGAGTACCTAATCTTGCCCCCACTTCTACTCTCTTCCTGTCTACCAGGAAATATTTACACCACAAATGTCATCACTGTAACAGCTTTGGGGGTGGACAGGCTTTTATGAGGAACTCAGGATAGTCTCTACCAACTGTGTGATCCTGACCATGCAATATGAAATCTCTGGGACTCCGTTCTCCAACCTGTAAAATGGGCTTAATAAAATCTGATTCAGACAGTTATTGTGAGTTTTAAAACAAGCATGCATGGAGAGATCCTAGCAGAGACTGGCACCAAACAGATGAACACTTCATACTGGAGACAAATGGCTGCCTCCATCTCCCCACCTGTTTTGTTTTTTGTTTTTTTTTTTTGTTTTTTTTTTTTGTTTTTGTTTTTTTTTTTATCAAGGACAGAGCAGGAAACAGATTGCCCAGCCAAATTTGGTCATTCAAGGAGAAATAAATAAAGGACCATTCCCACAGCTGCTGGCAGTGTTTGGCAAGCCAACAAGGGATAGCAATATGCTTTAGGACTAATAACAGCCGGGATCCCTCAGTCCCTCTAGGCCTTAAGGACAAAAGAGGATTTGCCGCCTGGCAGAGCCTTCCAGAAAGGGTTCCAGCCTACCACGATGACCTGGCAGTTTGGGAGCACAGGACGAATATCCCCACTGCACTCTTCTCCTGCTTCCAAGCTCCTGCCAGGGGCCCCCTTTCACTGAAGCCAACTGGATGCCAAGCAAAAAACCTGTTGATGGGTTCTTGAAGGTCAGCTGCCTGGGGCATAAATCAAGATGGAGAAAGGCTTACATTGAATCAAACAGGGACAAACAGAAGAGATCCAGCATATCACCTGACTGATCTGATTTTCAGCACTTCCCTATCTACGGTGACTCCTATTGCGTGTGTGGAATGAATTCAAAACAAAGCAAAAGAAAGGGCACATCTATGCATTTCAGCAGCTTATAGACTAGATTATTTGGGGGTGGAATAAAGGAAGAGAAAGAGTGAGGAGGGGAGAGAGAGAAAAGAGAGAAAAATTTAATAGTATAATGGAGTCAAGAAAATTTAGATCATCACTTAAATCATTGCAGATCCTTTACTCAGCCACTTCTTCAACTCTCTGGTTCTTTGGACTCTCTGATGTCACAGACCTTTCCTAGCATGGAATTAATGACCTAAATAAAGCATGATAATAGAGTAGCTCCATCAATGCTCCCCCCTCCAAGGCCCTGAAGTAGGCATGCAAGACAAAGATTGCCATTCCCTGGAACTCAGAGTCATAAAATATATCTTCCTAAACTTGAACTTGACATAGAGCTCAGCATGCTAAAACACCAGCGATGAAATGTATACATCCTTTAGTGCCTCATCATTCCATGTGTACAACCTCATTTGAGTTATACTGAGCTAGAGCTTTTTCACTTTGGTTGAGAGGCAGAAGGAAAGGGTGATGTGCTGATCCTAAAGCACACACATAGAAAAGCCTCTGGCCAGAAAGCTAGAAAGACTACATCTTTCTGAGAGTCAGTCAGCTCTAATGAGGCAACACTTTAAAGAATCTTGTTAGGTGGCTTAGAGATGAAGTACCTTTTCAAAAGCATTTGGTTTCAAGAAACAGAGTGAAAGTTGGGATGCATTTGGTAATTCGAGGACTGAGAAGAGACAGAATAAGACTAGGGCAGAGCTGGGGGTGAGGAAGAGATAGGTTGGAGACAGAGCAAGTACAGTATGGGGTGACCCTAAATAGGATGCAACAGAAAGTCTGGGTCATCCAAATTCCCATCCATCTGGATCATTCTCTTTCATAAGCATTTTAAATATCTTTGGTCCTATTGTACTTTGTATGGAGCCTTTAGAAATGAAGAATAGACCATGCTAGAGAAGGAAGACTTCTAATAGATCTCAAACAGCTATAAAGAATAAGCTTTGGTCATTTGATTCCAGAACTAATAG
This sequence comes from Myotis lucifugus, assembly GCF_000147115.1. Lineage (NCBI taxonomy): Eukaryota > Metazoa > Chordata > Mammalia > Chiroptera > Vespertilionidae > Myotis > Myotis lucifugus. The sequence continues at coordinate 9,288,641 of NW_005871079.1, forward strand.
GTAATTCATTCATTCCCTCACTCATTCATTCATTCTTTTTTTTTTCTTCAAAAATATTTATTGAAGACCTGTTCAATTCCTGGAAGTCTTCTGGACATACAGTGGGGCCTTGACTTACGAGTGTCCCGACTAACGAATTTTTTGAGATACCAGCTGTCTCTCAGCCGATTTTTTACATTGAGTTGACAGAGTAATTTGAGTTAATGAGCTCGGTCTCGGAACGATTAAACTCGTAAGTCAAGGCCCCACTCTATATTCATAACTTGAAGTCGGGATAAGTCTGTGAGTTTTATATGATAAATAATAGCCAGTCATGAGAGGATCAACAGAGAACCAAAGCAAAATCCCTGGAAGTCTGACCAAACTTGGCATGCGCGAGGAGTATGAAGAGGAGTAGCTGGAGGGTGGTTTGTCCAGATAGCAAAGCCTGAGATGGCTCAGGAAGGAAGGGAACAGGCCACAGGACCTTGTGAGGTACTCAGGACTACAACTTCAGACACCACATAATGAGAAAAAGCACAATGCAATGGGAGTTCCAAGTCTTGTTGAGTTCAGTCTTCACATGTTCATCTTGCATTCTAATTCAGCTGGTGGAAACCACAGGACAAGCACATTCAACGATACTCAGATGCCTCAGGGAGGCTGTTAAGCCACAGTGAAGCTGCCCAGGATACATCTCCTCTGCTATCCTCTTTTTGTTATCCAATATATTTGCATTTCTTCCTACAGTTTTGATATGTAAAGGTCTAAAGGGCCGTGTTTTGCCAACATATTCTCTTGAGGTTTTACTACAGGATGGGAAGTTCAAATTTCAAAAAATAACGCAGCAGCCCCCTTATTCAGGAATGGAGAAACAGCCTATTTACATGGACTTTTTCTTCTGCGTGGCCTATTTTTACCTCTGTTTTGAAATTTGAACAGAACACCAAAATATGTTTTCTGGACCTCTAGCTTTACTCCCAAAATTAGGTTTCTCTTCTGCACACAGACAATGCGAGGGCCAGTCTCCTTTAGAAACTTGTCTGAATGCGGACAAGCTTGTGTATTGTTTCCAGAGAAGTTCCACTGATCATTTCTGTTCCGGTTTTGGCTATGCTTTCCTCTATGTTTCTTGTTATCTGAAAGTATCTGATAGGTGTGTGTGTGTATGTGTGTGTGTGTGCGCGCGCGCGCGCGCGCGTGTGTGCGTGTGCGCGTGTGTGTGTTTTGCTTTGTTTGTTTGCCTCTGGGCTCTGCCATGCAATGAAAACTTTTTTCAAATGTATGCTCAGTAGCCATCACTGATAACTTTTTCAATGCATGCTCAGTAGCCATTGCTGCTCTAATCAAAGCAGTTACCGAGGTAAGTAGCTAAACTTGTAAGTGGCGAACAAAGACACTAAGCCAAAGAAAGCAGGGAGAGGAAAGAATAAAAGTGAAGATGATTTGTAAAGAATGTCAAAGGGAAGAGAGTGCTTTATTGTTCCTTTCTTCCTTCCCTATGGCATTAGAGAGAATGCTGAAGAGCTTCTTACACCAAAGGATTAAGATGTGTACTAGGAAAGAAAATGACACCAGGCAGAGCGTCAGGGAAAGTAAATCCTAATTAAGGTGACCATATGTTCTGCTTTGCCTGGGAAAGTCCTAGCTTCCACCTGTTCTTCTGGCATAGGTACTAACAGTGTTCTCCCTACACGTTCAGAAGTGTCCTTTTGGGATAATAAATTACATGGTGGCCCTTCCCTAACCCTGCTTCTTCCGCTGAACAGATATATGTGCCTGCATAAGTCCCTCACCACTCTGGACCTCTGTTTCTCTAGGGTTTGGATGGGGTTATAACTAAGGTGCTCCTTATCCTGATATTCTATGGTCCCATTAAGAAAAGGTAGTTATTAGATGTATTTGCTTCGAATTAAAGAATAGCACTTATTTCTGAGGGCCACATTTGCCTCCTAGGTTAGTACAGCTGCCTTTGATTTACCTAACAGTGCTTGTTAGTGATGGTGGCAAAGATTACTCTATGTTGACACTACATTAAAGATCTTATTCCTAACAAAACTATTATGGTTTCTATTTTATATGAACTCATAGTCACTTCAAACCATCTTTCAAAAGTAATTCTGACTCTGGCATACAATGCTCTTTACCACCATGCACATCTAGGATGTTTTGAGCCAAAAAAAAGTACTTAATATATCTGTTAGGATAGGCTAAGGTATGCTGCAGTAACAAGCAACCCAAATTTTACTGGCTCAAAACGTTTACTTGCCAATCATGTTACATATTTATCAGGAGTTATCTGGAGGCACTGTGTTATGCTATTCTCTTTCCAGGACTTAAACTGGTGAAGCATCCATGTGTACTGGGGCCCCAGTACATTGGAGCAAGCAAAGAAACAGTATGGCAGATTGCCCACTGAATCTTAAAGCTTCGTCCAGAAGAGACCACAGCACATCTGTTCACATTTCATTGGCCAATTCAAGTCATATGACTACACCTAATTCCAAGAGGACAGGAAATAAAATCCTACAACAAACCAGAAAGAACAGTAGGAATATTTGGTGAAAAGCATTAGTGACTAACCACACAAGGTATTTGTACAACAAAAGATCTAAAGTCTCTCTCACAGCTTTTTAATTCTCTTGAGTTCTAATTACTTTGAAAAGAGATTTCATAGAACTAGGTGCTCATTTTAATTCTATTTCTTTAATGCTTCATCCAAGGACACAAACTATTCTTAATGTGGTTATGTCCCTCCTCTCTATTGGAAGATCTTAGCTGTATCAACTATACAACTAAGAGATGACAGTTCAATGAAGGAAAAGGTGTGTTTACCTCGGGAGAAAGTTTCTTTATGACACTGGTCTGCTCTGATGAATCCACTAATGTGAAATTTCTGACCCAATAGGCAGTGATTGCACAGCTCTGAGACTCTGCTCATTATTCATGAAATATGTGCTGTGCAGTGTCAGTGCTCTCTCCGCCGAGTCGCTGCCAAGCAATTACTCCTTTCCATCACTTAGCTTTTTTATTATTATTATTTTTCAGTGGGTGTCTATATATTCAGCACACTTCAAGAAGCAAAGCGCAGTCCCAGAATGAAAATGATGCTTGTCTTGTTTGATTTTAAATAGAAAAGCACTTTCAGGTCCTTAAAAATTGATGTTGTTTTAAACTTTACAGCAAGCAAGAGGAGAAACTGGGAGCTGCAGAAATAAATGGAGAGCAATCAGGAGCGTTTCCACGGCTACACATATCCGCTATCCAAGAGCTGCTGGAGGGACTATCTCATATGTCCGCATTTATTTCTCTGACTTCCCTTTTGCCAAGGCAGAAGTGCCCATGTGCAGTGGCCCATTACATAGGGGCAAGCTCCAGGAAGCATGACCCCATTCTCATCACAGTGTTTATTTAAGTCCTTGCAGATAGGAAGTCTAACGTAAAAGAATGATGTCTTTTGCATCTACTGATATAATCTGTACAGAGTTTTGTATCCCTGTGGACATCACAATTGAGGACCATTCCAACCCAGAAGTTGTGCCAACAGAGATTTGGAAGTGATTGAAGTTTATTAAACAGAGTCCTTAGTCCTTGGCTCCAATCTTCCTGTGTGAGCAAAATCTTCTCATACGCTGAGGTCAATCACAGTGATGGCTCCAAGCCTTCACATCCCTGTATCTAACCTTTCTCCTATAAATTTGCTGCCCTAATTTATAAGGCAGAATATCTTGCTCCATTTCTTGAATGTGAGCTGGTCTTATGACATCATTGGCCAATAGGATGTGTAGAGTGATGGCCGACAAGTTTTATGCCTATGCCTACGATTCCTTATATGTTGCTCCTTAACCTCTCTTGCACACTTACTATCACTGTGGAATGTTCCTGGGCTAGACTGCTAAAAGATGAGAAACATGGAATGGCTCTAGGATACCCTAGTTGTCCTATTCAAGGCCAGACAGAATAGATGACTGCCAGTTGACCCTCCAGACCCAGGAGTGAGCCTAGCCAAGATCAGCAGAGACACCTAGCCAAAACCAAACTAACCATAGGTTCATGGGGAATACATGTGTATTGCTTATTATTATAAGGTTTTGTGACTGTAAAATAAGTCACATAACTGGCTCATTTTCTATCAGGAAATTATGATTTTCTTTTTTCCCCCTCACACACTTCACTATGTTTTATTTACCATTCTATTTTCTTCAGTTCCTTTACTTTATTCCACATATTATTATTAAGTACATATCATTGTGCTGGACAATGATATGAATAACCACGTCATGGTTATTCAGCGCCTGGTAAACCATAGAACTTTCTCATCCTAACACCACAGTTCTCAATATTTTTATCTTGACTAACTACATGGATGGCACTAATATGTGCAAGACATCCTCAAGAGGGAGTTATAAACAATTCCTGGTACAATTTGCTTTCTCTTCCCATGTCTCCTATGCCCAAGAAATTGCACTTGAGTGTTAGTAAGTGTTAGTAAGTCAAAGCAGCATTGAAGAGTTTGAAACATATCAGAGATGTCACCCTGAATCATTTGCTTATTGTTACTTTCATAAATTACAACACACTTCACTGTTGACTGCAACAGTTTTGATGTCCCAGATGAGAACTGACCCAGTGAAAGGAGAATGCTGGCATCCCAACTATAACTGTGATCCAGCAGACTGAAAGAAGGACTCAGCAGAAGTACAAGCAACAGACCGTGGGGGCACTCAGGAAGGCACAGCACATTCCAACTGGAGCACAGAGGGAGGTTTTCCAGAAGAGTTGACATCTGATCTAAACCCAGGGTTTTGACAGAGATTAAATCACTTCATTAGTAAGAGAGGACTCTGTCTCATCTCCTCCAAATGCAGATGTCCCCCAATCCTTTTGACTGGGCTCAGTGGAGGCTGAAATTTCAATCGAGCAAAGAAATTGCACGTCATTGCCACACCTTTCTGAGACAGGTGTTGGGGAGGGTAACACCTCAGAACCTGGAGCTTTGAGTCCAGCTTCCCTGACTGATGTTATATCCAAAAGGATGTTCAGGAAATCAGCATCTCTCACTTGCATTTACAGACAAAATAAATACAAGTCAGGCCAGATTCTCCAGTGCTCTGTCATCTGATGAACACAGAGCTGGGACAAACATGGCTTTCTTCTCCCTAATGTTCTTTCCACTTTATGGAGTGTTGCATGATCTTTAGAAGTCCATTCTAACCTTGGCTTCTGATCATGTTTTCTTGTGTAACATGGCTTCCAGTCTAAAGCCAGGATTTATAGACACCATCCCTCCCACTCCTGCTTTTTGAGGACCAAATCACAGGCGTCAAAGCTGCTCTTCACAGCCAGAGGCCTTGGGGATGCCAGAGGACTCTATTTTAAGAAAAACTCTTCTTGCATTTTCTCCTCCCAGGACTATCCCAGCAAAGCGTGATCTTTCAGCTTCACTCTGCTGCACGATTTTCCCAGGTGGTTGCTCCATTATGAGATGGCACAAGAATGGGAAACAGCTCCCGCTAGACGTAGATGTCACAATGACAGCCATGAAGTTCTACAGAACAGTATTGCCAACAGCAGAGGGCTTGAAAAAGTATGTTCTTTTGTGTAGTTTGAAGAGAGGGAGCTTCCCTGGCAGCTGGGGAAGGTGTATGGTGCTTTGGCTCCCTTCTAGGACTTCTAAGGTTTAAGAGCAAAGCTGGGCCATCCTCGGCAGTTAGCGATTCTTTTGAGAAAGCTGCTGGCTTGCTGCCCGGCCCTGATAGAGACTGAATGCTTGATGATAGGGTGCAATCCAGAGACTTACAGAATGTCTTGTTAGCAGTGTGTCATTCCACAAAGCAGTGCTTCTGACCGGGTACTTCATGAGCAGTGTGAGTCTGATACACTGAGCCTTCAAATTGGGCACAGCAGAGCTCCATCTTCCAGTGGAAATGCTACACTTGAGACTCTCCATGAGCACATGGCTCAGATTTTCATGGTCCCTACCTTTGCTACATTCCCTCCTTCCTCTCAACCTACCCCTAAGGACTCAGTGGCAGTTCCATATGACTAGTTGACCACGAAAGAAAATACCCAGGCTGGCTTTATAGATAGATTGTTCTGCGTGATAAGCTGGCAGCATCCTAAAGTAGATGACTATTATACCATAGCCTCGCTTAGGGGTGGCCCCAAGGACCGCGGTGAGAGGACATCCCGCAGCAGGCGGAACTTTTCAGCAGTGCACCTGCTTATTCATTTTTGCCTGGAAGGAGAGAGAGCACGCTAGGGAACTATATAAATTCAAGGTTAATAACTAATGGTTTGGTTGGATGGTCAGGGACTTGGAGAAAGACCAGTTAAAAGTTGGTGGCAATGAGCTCAAGGGAGACATCTATGGGTAGATCTCAAAATAGGCAAAATATGAAAGAGAAGCTTAATAATCAGGGGAGCCAGATTACCTATTCTGTGGCTGTTGGTCAGCCTCTTCTCTGAGCTACCCCTATCCTCGCCCATAGGCCTAATTAATAAGCACAGTGGCCATGTCAGCAGGATGGAGGTTATGCATGGAAACAGCAACATGAACTTCACTCACCAAGGCTATAGCCTCTGCTCCAGGTCCACCTCCCGTTGCCAGCTGTGCACTCACAGAGGCAGTAGCTACACAGAGACGACAGTTTTCTATGGACATCTCCATAAGCTTCCTTTTTGTTGTCCTAATTTGGTGGTAGGATGTGCTGGGCATCTTGTATTTCTTTTCAAGTTATGACTTCAGGAGCTTGCCAAAAAGATGAATTGATAATTCTTTCTCTGATCCTTCAACTTTCACTTCCAGATCTTCACTTTCCCCGCACAGGGCTATATTTATATAAGGTCTAATTTCCATAATAAATCCCCTACTACCACAATATTCATGGGGGCTTTGCTTCCTTGTCAGAACCTTTGCTGGTAAAAGGAATTAGAGGCTGGGCATGTAGCTATGCATTTCATCTAATTGAGGCCCATTAGGATTGTTCGCTTCTCAGGACATGACTTGTATGTGTAGCTTGTCCCTAGTCTGGAAGGTGAGGAGTAGCATAGAGTGGGATTCCTTTGCTAGAAAGAAAGAAAAGACTGGAGGGAAATACCCCAAATCCAAAATAATATTAAGAACTTTTTTTGGGTGGTGAGACTGTAAGATTTATGTTTTCCTTTTTTCTACTACAATATAATTTCTATTTTTTATAGTAAATATACTTAATCTATTATTTAGTTAGTGAAAAAATAACAAACTTTGCTTTAAATAAAATCAGGGAATTTTAAAAGTATAGATAACTTCATGATTTGTATACACAGACTAGAGCATAAGGCAAAATCCATTTTTGAATAGAATTGAGTTAATCAGTTTGTACCCAGTGTAGGTCCATTATGAGGTTACTAGTTCCAAACATACTATGGCTTTCAGTACCTCAAACAGTAAGTAAGACTAAATGGGTGTGCTAGTAAGGCTCCTTCGGCCACAAGAAGAGGCTTTTAAGGCTCAATGCATGGTGGCTCATTGTGAGAATACATAAGACATTAATGTTCCTGGAATTTTAAATTGCCCCAAATTTAATAGACGCGCAGAGCCTGGGCCTGAATTGAGGTTCATATGGTTCTGAAACAACTCTTGGGAACTTGGGAGAAAGTTATGGTCTTTACTCAAATACTTTGCTATTAATGATTCTTCTTCTTCTCCTTCTCCTCCTCCTCCTCCTCCTCCTCCTCCTCCTCCTCCTCCTCCTCCCCCTTCTCCAACTTTTTTTTAAATCCTCTCTTGAGGATATTTTTTTCTGTTGATTTTTAGAGAGAGTGAAAAGATAAAGAGAAACACCAATGTGAGAGAGACACATCAATCAGTTGCCTCCCGCATGTCCCTGACCAGGGCCGGGCAGGAGCCTGCAACCCAGGTACATGCCCTTGACCCAAATCGAACCTGGGACCCTTCAGTCTGCAGGCCAACACTCTATCCACTGAGCCAAAATGGCTAGGGTTGATTTAGCTTCTTATGCTTGTCATTGTGTGTGTGCAACTGCTAATAAAGAAAATTAGATGACTCATAAGCAAAAATGAAAAATCTATCTCATTCTTTGTATAAGTGTATTATCTTATAGGCAATGGGAAGCTGCAGTGGAGTTTGAAGCAGGAATGTAAACTGTTCAAGTCTGAGGTTGAAGTTAATATAAAACACCCTAGAAACGGGGTGAAAGGAGGAAAGTTGGAGGCAGAGAAACCAACTAGGACATGTGTAGCAATCCAGGCAAGAAATAATAGTGAACAGACTCAAGAAACCAGCAAGAAAAAACAAAAATTGTGTTGGAGAAACTAATAAAAGTATCACACTAGCATAGTTAGCAACCTATTTGTTTAACTTGAATAAAAAACCACATTTTTATAGACGAAGAACAACAACAAAAAATTATCTTGCTTTTAGCCAAATATGATGTGGGATTTACAATCCTAAGGATTTGTTTTGTTTTGTTTGTTTTTAAGCAACAGCCATATATTTGGCTCATGGATCTGTGGGTCAACTGGGCTGTTCTGGTGTGAGCTGCCTTGGATGTTTTCTGCTGGGTTTTCTCATGAATCTGTGGTGGGCTGGCAGGTCAGCTGGGTGATCTTAGATGGCCTCATTCACATGTGTGTAGTGGTTGGCAGGTTGGCCGCCTGGGCAATGGAGGCAACTGGGCCACATGTCTCTAAACATTGAACAGGCTAGTCCAGGCTTCTTCACAAGGTGGCAGATACAGGGTTTCAAAACCAGCAAGAGAAGGCAAGCCCCAACGCACAAACACTATTCAAGCTTCTGTTGCATTGTGTTTGCTAATATCTCACTGGTTAATCAGAGATTTCTTCCTATCTGTCTGAAAGAGCAACCTGTGATTGCAACATCTGGATGGGAAAAAATAATGATTACCATAGACTAGGTTGTGCTGCTGTAACAAGTAACCCCAAATTCCCAGTGGCGTCACTCACATTACATGTCCACCAACGGTCAGATGAAGGCACTGTTCTGTAGCATTCTGGCTCTGGTGTCAGGCTTAGACAGAAGCCACCCTCCGCCACCATTTATCTTCCACTGTGTAGAGGGAAAGAGAAAGTGGCCAATCATATACCAGCTTTTAGAGTGTGTTTAAAAATTTCACTTCATGAAATTTTATTGGTCAAAGTAAATCAAATGTCCCCACCCAATTTCCAGGGAGTAGAGTAGTGCAATCATGCCCAGTTAGAATCAGACTTCCTTCTGTGGAAATGCTAATGTCTACCCCATTGGTCATGGCTTCATCATTAGCAGTGTTATCTTGGCTGCCTTGAATCTCATGAACTACCCAGAGATCAGGAAGTATGTTCCAAAGTGAGACCCCACCTGCAGCAGCAAGTATTGGTGCTATTAATTCTCACAAGCTAGTTAGGAACCCCTAAGGTCTTAGCTATCTATAATTGCAAACACCCAAGACATTTCCTGACAGATTATGGATGTGCAGTACAGGAATCATCTTAGTAGAATTTCCGTTCTGGTTTCTGTCTTGTCAGGAATGTTCCCTGCAGTCTACCTAGGGCCTCCCAAGCCATGCCCAGAGCTTGTTCTCCCCTTCTGCCCTGCTGTGCACATGACTATGAAACAGCTGTCCTCTCCCAATGCGGGGAGGGCTGCGCGTCCACAAGGCATTGTTAGTGCAGCAGCATATGCTGGTGGAGCACCTGGGAAGCGGGCTGGATGGAAAGCAGAGGGACTTAATTGAATTAGAAGCACACACTCTGAATATTCTAACCTGCAGTTTTTACAGCCCTGCCTCTGTTTGCCAGAGAAAAAGCTACCTACTTTCACATGATCTGCAGGCATTTGGGATTTATTCTCTGCACCTTCTACTAAATCCAGTAGCCATCTCTCACCTCTTGTATCTTCACATTCTATAAAACAAAGAAAGGATGCTCTTTAGCAATAGTTTATAGTTCTTGCCAGAAGTAGATTCAAAATGGAGTGCTGAGGATGAATAATGGTCATAGGACATCCCGCACACTGGGCTCCACCTTGCTTTGCACCTGCCAGCCTTCTAGGCAAGGGTCCCCACACATTCATGATGATAAGAAGCAAAGTACAGCTTACCCAGCCTATCCTGGGGAATAACGGAATCAGAAGTCTGGATAGAGCCTAGAAATCTGATTTTTAAAACACTTGGAAACACTGGCCAGTGTTTGTTTCCTTCCTCTTACAATACTTGGATGTTTTTCAACTTTACCAAACAAAGCTGCAAGGCTGGAAACCATTCTCAAATATCCTCAACCCAATCCACTTCCTCTTTTTAAAAATTTTCAGCCTCGAGGTATGTCATATCTAGTGTTTTCATATAATTTTATAGCATTAAGCTATTGTCTCCAGCTGTTTCACTATATATGCTTAGTTTCTTCCTAAAGATAAAACATACCTAAGGTCGAGTGCCTCTACTTTTTTTGTCTTTCTCTTTTCTCATTCTCTACCTACTTCTATCGATCTATCTATCTATCATCTATCTATCTATCTATCTATCTATCTATCTATCTACCTACCTATCTATCTACTCACCTATCATCTATCCACCCATCCATCCATTCATTCATCTATCTACCTCTCCATTAGAATGTAAACTCCATGAGACCATGGTGCTTGCCTCTTCTGCAGCATCTACAACTGTGCCCAACATATAGTAGGTCCTCCAAATAAATCAAACTTAGCTTGCGGGTAAAATTAAAAAGGAAATTTGAACAAGTCTGAGACATGTCAAGTGCTATAAGATCGCTTGCCATCTCACCATGCGTTAGCAATATGATCATTCCCTTCTTTCCTCCTTTTTGTCTTCTTTCCAGCCCCTGCTTTTTCCTCTGTCTAGGTTCTCCTAAAGATCATTGACCTAATGGATAGAGGCCAAGAGCTGAATACAAGTGGCATAAAGTTTTGAGTTTTGCTTGCCCACCATCTATTCCTCTTCATTTTGTTAACAGAAGCCTGATTCTCCTTCAGGATACCATCTCAGTCTCTGTATTGGGGTGAGATTGAGCCAGACCTGACCAATCAGTATGTTTCCTTGCCCCACGGCTTGTTTCAGGAGTGGCTATATGACTCCTTTTTGCTGGGACTTTGAGAAGCACTGCCTCTTGTACTGCTGAGATTATCAGAATAGCTTAGAGTTTGGGTGGCTCCCATTTAAAGGGCCTACCTGAGACTGAAACCAACACAGAGGAGAACAGGACAAAGTGCTGACCAGAGAAGAAAACAGGTGTGGAGAGAATCATGGAGACCTGGGAATAGGCCAGGACACACTTGCTCTTTGACCTCCTTCAGGTGTCCTGCACACTGACTGCATGTAAGGTACAACCATGTAGCCAGGACAGGTGGGTAAAGAAGAAGAAAGCTTTCTTTGCAGGGAACATGCTGCCCAGGGGCTTCCCCTCACATACACGGGCCAGGCTAACCACTTGTCATCCTTTGCAAATATCATTATGAGGCTTCCTTAAACACCCTTCCATTCTCTTAAAAAAATAATAAATTGCCCTGACTGGTTTGGCTCAGTGGATAGAGCATCGGCCTGTGGACTGAAGGGTCCCAGGTTCGATTCCAGTCAAGGGCATGAAACTTGGTTGTGGCCACATCCCCAGTAGGGGGTGTGCAGGAGGCAGCTGATCGATGTTTCTCTCTCATCGATGTTTCTGACTCTCTATCCCTCTCCCTTCCTCTCTGTAGAAAATCAATAAAATACATTTTTAAAAAGTTTACAAAAAATAAATAAATAAATAAAATCAATTACAGTTTATATTCAATATTATTTTATATTAGTTTCAGGTGTATGGCATAGTGGTTAGACAATCATATACTTTACAAATACTTTACAAAGTATTCCCCTGAAATTTTCAATACCAACCTGGCACCATACATAGTAGTTATTACAATATTATTGACTATACATCTCCATGACTATTTTGTAACTACGAACCTGTGCTTCTCAATCCCTTCACATATACTCTGCATGCAAGTTATCATGCTCTCTGAAAATAGACGTGTTTCTACTCTAGTCTAAGAGCTTCAACTTGGGGGCCAGGGCTGGATTTTCTACACGTTGGACCAACACACCTAGCACAGTGCCTGGAGGCGCTCCATGCTCAATGCATGCTAGTTACACAATTCAGGTTGTGCCTATAGCAGATTACAGAGTTCAACTCTGAGTTTCCTGACCTGAAAAGACAAGGGACATGCCCCCACCCAAAAGTAGAGCTACTAAGGAAAAAATGTTTCTTGCTTTTGAAACATTGCTGGGCAGAGAACAGTCAATTATGAACTGAAGTTGGTGGCCCCACTCCCTCCTGCACAGACAACAGCCTCTGAACAGTGAGGAGATATGCCGCTGAGAGGAAGACAGCAGCCTCAGCTCCTGCCAGCGGGGCCCTTCCTCCACAGGCCTCTAAGGGGCTGGGGGAGATGGGGCATGACAGAGAGCCAGGCCTGCTGCTCCGCTCACTGGAGGATGCCTGCGGCAGCCAGAATGACCCATTGCACACTGTGGGAAATAGCAGGAGAGCATTATAGCCCCAAAGGGAGAGGACGGGAGGGAAAGAGAGAGCAAGCAGACGTGGGGTTTTGTTTTTAGCATCTAACCCAAGGAAACTGACAGTAGCCATCCCTCTGTGAGTATCTGGATCCCACTAGATGGAAATGTAGGCTGAGGCACCTGTGTCTGGCTCCTTTATTTTTCATTTCCTTTCTCATGTAATAACTTTCCTCCAATTCTTACAAAAGGTTGGTAAAAATTGCTGCTTTCATTTGAGAAGCATTTTGAAGAAGCCATTCAAAAGGCCACTTTTCCATATACCTTGGCTATTGTGAATGATGCTGCAATGAACCTGGGAGCACAGATATCTCCTTGGGATATTGATTTCATTTACTTTGGGTATCTACCCAGAAATGAGATCGATGGATCATATGGTAGTTGTATTTTTAATTTTAATTTTTTGAGGAACCTATACTAGTATACTGTGTTTTATCGTGACTACACCAGCTTACATTCCCACCAACACCATGTGAGGGTTCCCTTTGAATATAACACACACACAACCACACATACACACACTTACATCGAAATATTATTCAGTTTTTTCAATTCAATCTTAATAGAGGAGGAGATAATGCCATTTGCAACAACATGGTTGAACCTAGAGGACATTACACTAAGTGAAATAGCCAGACACTGACATAAAAATACTGCATGTTCTCACTTATATTTGGAATTTAAACAATTTGAACTCATAAAACCAGAGAAAAGAATAGTAGTTAAAACAGTTCAAATCCTTTCCCACTACTGTGTGGCTCTGATTGATCTATTTAACTTTTTGTACCTTAGTCTTTTCATCTATAAAATGGGAATACAGAGGACTACCTGACTCATAAGATTGTTGTGAAGATTAAGTTAGATAATGTATGTAAAGTATTCAGTTCAGCATGGCTAATGCCAAATTATACAGTGCTAAAGAAAGAGATACCTGTGCAAATACAGAGGTGATCAGCTCCTCTAATTCAACTCTTGAGGAAGGGAAAGTGAATAGATTCATATCACGTGTGCCCAGCAGTTAAGCACCCTAGTGTCTTATTCTCTTCCCTGGAAAAGACGCTTACAGAATGCAAGCAAACCTCCAAGGGGCACTCTCCTGCACGTTATGAATGTTAACAATTTTCTAATCACCGATAGGATGTTCACATAATAGTTTCTATTAACACAACAAGTTTTGCAACAGTGCCCTACATTTGTTTGGTGCCTCTTGGTATTTCCATCTCATGACAGTGATTCAAAAGAATCCCCTATCTTCCTTGATACTTTCAGGTAATTATTACTAGTTGCTATAATACAAACTGAATTTGCTCCAATGGAAATCCCATTAATAGTGACAACCTGCTATTTGCTACCATTTGATGTCAGGAACAAGAATATTGCTCTATATGTTTACTATTATACACTTTATATGTAAACTTTTAGTCAACAGTTTACAAAGTGGCATTGACAATTAAGTTGTGTATTCCAGAGACACATAGCCCTAAGCTAGGTGTGACCTCTGAAACAAATGGCCAGTGTAAGGTAATACACTCAAGTCTCTCAACTGACTGAGTAGGAAACAATATAAGGCATTGCTATTGTTGTTATTAAGTATCATTTATATCTTCTTTTCCCTCTTCTACAGAATTTTTCATCAAGTACTTTAGCAAGTAGCATTGGCTATAATTTGTCCATCACGATCTAACAAATGCAGATATCAATGATAAACTGCATATTTATCCTATTTTATATCATATTCTATTTTTAGCTTTCCTTGGTATTATGATAATAATAATAACAGTTTTAGGCAATTAGGCAATTATATGTAATACCACGAATCCTCAGAAAACAGGATTGGGTATATATCAATGTAATAGATGACTGCATAGAAAGAAGGTTTAGGAAAAGGTTGCCAACAGGGATGTGCTGTAGCTGACTTGCACCAACCGGCGAGAGCTCACTTCACACATCTCTCCCAACTTTTATTCAGTGACATGACGTGGTAGTTTGAAATTGGCCACCATGAAAGCATTTACACCGTGGAAATTAGCAAACGCTACAAATCAGTGTACCTCCCTTCCCTCAAAACTGATTTTTAAACATTTACCTGTGCACCTGTAAAGTGATTAGCTGAGTTGAGATTTAAACTCTGTTCTGTCTGACTCCAGGATGGGTGGAAACCTTTGGGCAAAACATTCAGGAGAACCTGGTTGTAGTTGTAACTTTGTCATGGAATTGTATGTCCTTAAGCAAATCCCTTTGTCTACAGCAGTGGTTCTCAACCTTCTGGCCCTTTAAATACAGTTCCTCATGTTGTGACCCAACCATAAAATTATTCTCGTTGCTACTTCATAACTGTAATGTTGCTACTGTTATGAATCATAATGTAAATATCTGATATGCAGGATGGTCTTAGGCGACCCCTGTGAAAGGGTCGTTCAACAGCCAAAGGGGTGCGACCCACAGGTTGAGAACCACTGGTCTACAGCATGCAGCTCTTGAATCTCTAAATAATGAATAAAAGTATGAAAGGCACTCTGAATATATTCTTATTTGGAAAGAACAAGAACTCTGGGCTCTGATCATCTTTCGCCACCATGCTCATTTAGTTGAATTGAACAGAGGGCATTCCTCCTCATCATCCCTACTTCTCTAATCCCTCCTCCCTGGCAAGGTTCTCCCAGAAGTTGACTGTAAACAAGGATTCCTGTGCAATAGATTTATTGTGGAAGTGCACCTCAACAAACCATAGGAAGCAGGGTTAGGATGGGGAAGAAACAAAGCAAAGGTGTGACTCAGGAGAAATCCCATAGAACCTCACAGACACACATTACATCATAGTTTGTCTGGCCTCAAATCCAGGGAGCTGGGCTTTTGTGTCCCCTTGTCCACGACTACATAGCTACTGCCTATGGGGGAGGGGAGTTAACAAGTCCCAAGCCTTCTGACCTCTCTGTATTCTGGGGTTGGCTCCAGTGCCCACCGCTCAAAGTCACAGGTGTCAGTCATTAGAAGCAAAGACGAGAGCTGGCAGAAAGGATGCACCAACAGTGACCACTGTACTTACACAAACTGTGTATTACTGAGAACCCTGCTTCATCCAGGTTGGCCAAAGGAACATAGCTGTTCTCAGAAAACTCTACAGGATTTTTCTACTTGCCTCCTGGCTTAATGGGAGCATATTAGGGAACTAGAGCACTCGGGAAATCTGGAAAATAAGAAAATCGAACCTCTGGGTAAAGACGTGCAGCCCTTATTTCAGAGACAGACAGAGACAGAAGCAGAAGCCGAGAATGGTCACACATGGTGGGGAGGAGACATAGCGTGTTCCCCCACCGCAGGGAGCCTTTGAAGAGAGAACTTGCTATGACAAGTCATGGTGGTTGATAGTTTTCTTCCCCCACCCCAAGTAAGGATAAATAGTACATGGCCAGTACACTTGAGTATGGATGCTTATACCACTCTAAGTTTCTTCAGAAAAGAGCTTACACCAGGTTCCTGGATGGGCATTTAGGCGAAGTACAATGCAAAACTATCCACTTAATCACATAAGGTGTTCTTGCCACAGGAAATGGTGATACATTGAGAAATCTCTTTATACTTCTGCGTAATTGCCATCAAATCTTAATGTGCTACAGAACTCAAAGAATTTCCCCTTCTGCAAAATGTCAACAAATAATGTAGTAATTATTGCCTCATTGTATCCACCGGGAAATTGAGGTACCAATTAAGTGGCAAGCCCATTAGAGGAGCTCTATAAAACCTCACTGTATGAACACACGTGTTAAATATGAATAGTTTGAAACATTACTTAGTTTTGCATCTAAACAGCCACACCCCACACAGTGCTCACCAGCTTTTGGGGTTTTTATCTCCTATATCATGTAAGCCTGTATTTTTAAAAATTATTTTCCTATCTTTCCTTTTATTTTAAAATGTAACCCGTAGTTATTTCAGGGAACAGAAAATCCTAGTGTGAAATAGTTAATAACAGTTTTTAATAATCATTACTCATAAAATCTCAAGTGGCTTTGGTGGGCATCTGGTCGTCATTAAGAGGATTGAATTTATCAGACAAGTCATTTTGCTTAATTAGGTGGCTAACTGGCTGGGCCTTTCTTACTGAAAAAAAAAAAAACCACATTAAAATCATCAGCAAAAGCCTCAAGAAGTCCTTGATTGGACTGTTTTGTCATTGTTTTACTAAGTATAATTAAATTCCCACTTGCAAACCCTAGGAGTTAATTCGAGTTCCAGGACCCTGCACAAAGCTCATATTACCAGCTAGCCAACTTAAATTGAGGGCAACTTAACTGAAAATAATAAAGTGAATCAAGAGCTCAGGTCCTACTTTATACATAGAGGAAGTCACACTATAGCATCATCCTTGCTTTACGTATGTTCAATTCCTTACATCTGCAAGTCTAAATCTTAGAACAAGCGTGACCTACCAATATAAAAATGCCCAATTAGCAAGCTCCAAGTCATCCTTAGGTAGAGGAGGGAGCTTCAGAAATTACAACAGATGTTTTAATTGGACAAACACCAACTGTTCTTTCATGCTGGAACTAATAAGCTGCAATTTAGTGCTATCTTCATTTTTCATATATACAAAGAGAAAAAGATAGTAACACTATAGTCTCAAAGTTAAAAATAAAAGCCACCTAAGCTTTTTAAAAGGGGATTAACCCTAGAGTTAAATGAGCAGGGTGAATGACTGGTTTAAGTGGAAAATGCTAGGGAAAATCTGGAGTGCAATGTCTCACCTCACCAATTCTGGGGGTTCTGACACTTTAATAGGCAGTTCAAGCCTTTCTCTTCTCATAATGTCCTTTCACCTCATCCCTGGATAGGAAGCTGAATTCTAGTCTTTGAATTCAAACATTCCCCAAGAATCTTGCGGAGGCCGCCCACAGCTCATAGGTTTAACAACTCTATCAGGGAGGAAAAAACAGTAATAATTGGATCCCATGAGCTTCTACTTGCAATAGTCAGGGAATGGAAGATAAACTGATTGAGCTGTGTGGCCAGGCAACCAGACCTGGGAACACCATTTGGCAGAAAACAACCTGAGAAACAAGAAGGAGAGTCAGTCCCAGGAACCCACTGATGCACAGAAGTTGCTATGCGTGTGTGTGTGTGTGTGTGTGTGTGTGTGTGTGTACGTGTGCGCTCACTATCCAGGAAGGAGAAATTTCATGCAGAGGTTTTCCAACCCACTGATGCTGCTTACAGTGAAGATCTGTGCTATAACCTGCACCTTAGACAGATTCCTTCTTAAAATATGAACTCATAAACCAACTGCTCTATCCTCACATTCAACTGTCTTATACAAGGTACCTTGTCCTCTACATAAGCTGAATATTTTTTTTAATTTCAATATTTTCCTCATCTTTTTTTTTTTCCTTTCCACAAACAACATTGACTGGAATCTTATGGACATCAAATTTTAAAGCCTTCTTATATAATTAGTTTATATGGAAAAGCAATGATTCTGATCAGATGGAAGATTTTCATAGATTGTATCAATTCATAATAGGTTGATATATTTTTAAATAGCAGGTAGATTAGATAACAGGTTAAGCTTTTTCACATGATAATTTTATTAACAGGAAAGAAACAACACAACTCTTGGGTCTTGGTTCAAAATGTCTTCTGTGTCTTAGTCCTTAACCAGCAGATCCCAATAGGGTGGGCTAAGAGCCCTAGTCTTTCCTTCATTCTGCCACCAACTACTGTGTACTTGTGAGTTTGTGGTCTTCAGGTTTCCTAATCTATAAAATGCAGGGGTTGGAATCCAAAAGGATTTATTCTATTTTTTATTGACCAGAGTCTGTAATAAACAAGAAAGTTTCCTATAGCTAGAGGTGATTTTGTTTAACTGAGAACTTCAAAGGAAAATTTGGTAGCAATGTTAAACACCAACCACATAAAGGAGATTATGGAGTGTGATGAAGAGAAATAATCATCATAAACACCATTTACTGAGCACCTCCTACAGGCCACAGGATCCACCTAGGCTTCCATGGACTTTATTGGTGTATGGAGCCAACAGACGATTATTTAAAACTCATATCAACTTTCACTACTTCTACCTTCTCAGAGGGGTGGCTTCATTCATACCATGGGTGAATGGATGAATCTGTGTACTCTTGCTTTCCTCTTTCAGAAACTAGTAGAGAAAGGGACATGGGAGGATTGAGATTTTAGTCTCTTCCAGATTTGCAAAGACAAAACTTGTCTGAAGATATTAATGGATCACTAAAGAAGTTTAATAGACCTCCATTCAAATGGAAAGAACAATAATAAGCTAAGATGAAGTATCTTCCCGGAGGATCCAAGTTTTAGGAGCTCAGAAAGAAGTGGAAAGAGTAATAGAAGGCAAATATAGAGCCAAAGCATTTACCAAACCATATAGATAGGCAAAGCCCCCTTATCTTCCCAACCTGTGAGCGGAATGGCTCAAGTTCTACAACAAGTGATAATGGAGTCAGTGTAGAGGACATGAGAAATCAATGGGATTCAGCAGGAGCTGAACCCCAGACACAGAACTGACATAGGATAGTGGTACCCCATGGAGTTCCCAAGAATCTTGAAGAAAGCTTTGCCCTTCCTTACAAGGAGTGGAGGCATAACACTTGTTTGTAGATCTAAACATACAAGAATACCTCAATCTGGAGGTACTTCGTCCCCAAATCTTACCGAAATCCTATAAAGTGTATATTATCATTCCCACCTTACATTCTTCTATTCCATAGTGAACCAAGTAAGAGATCAACACTGTGGTTCAGGAAGAAAAACAAAGAGAGTTTGGAGCTCTTAATTGCTTTACATGGTGTCAACAAAAAGCCATAGTCTTGAGTAAATGGATCTGGGGTTAATATCTGGAAGAGAGGTACATAATGGCCCACCTATGAGTACCCAAATTTGGGAGGTTAATAGAAGCAAGATAGGATGCTCTGTCTTTATCTTTATGGGAATTAAAGAGTAGAATTTCAGATTACTATTTCTAAGGTGTTTTTCACTCCTATAACTTTGAACTGAGCAACACAATCCCATCTGTGGTAACTGGGTGCAGTCAGGGTACCTGTGGCTACTTTGTGGTTGTGCCAGGGTTCCCACAAACATCTAGAAAAGGGAGTTTTTTAGTTGATTATAAAACAAAAACAATACTCAAAGAAAGGAGCTTTCCTCCAAAATTTTCTAAGTAATCTTTTTTTACTGCTTTTGTAAAATGTAAAAAAAAAAAAAGAAAGAAAAGAAAAGAAAGAAAAAGTAAAGTAAATTAATCCTTTCAGAGGATTCATGACCCCATCAGAAGGCAAATTTTCCCTCCCATGGCATCAGTACTAAATGTCATGTCATCTCATTACTTTTAAATTTATTGTATATTATATGGAGGATCAAAGCAAACCTTCCAATTAGTCCCTCAAGGTGGTTCTGCATCAATAATAGCATCTAAGTTTTTGTGCTTCTAAAACTCTACACTAATTATAGGGATGCACATGCTGACAGAATGGGAGAAGATTTGTCTGGGCCTTTATATATTTTTACTTTTCCCCTTGTTTGAAGTATCTGGTCAGAATTCAGAATAAATTCTGCTTCCATGGCCTGGAAAAAAACTAACCAGTCCATTATGAACTCAAAGCCAGCCTAAATGACCCTTATCTAATGGGTTAACAGCTTTCTAAGACCTAAGAACATGTGATGAGGCAGAGTTTATGAATAAAAATTAACCCTATGACAAGAAATAGGCAAAATAAAACCAGTTTTATTTACGCTAGAGTCCTAGGGTTATAGATAAAATAAAGATATTTTTCTAATCATAAAAGTTTTAGAAGCTCATCACAGGAAATTTGAGAAGCAAAGTTTTCTTTTAATTTAAAGTGATCTATTTTACAATAACATTATGGTGCATTTTTCTGTTTTTCATATATGTGAGACTATGGTTTATTTATTGAGGTAATATTGGTTTATAACATTATATAAGTTTCAGATGCACAACATTATAATTCAACATCTGTTGACACTATAGCATGGTCACCTCCCAAAGTCTAGTTTCCATCCTCATCATACATTCGACCTTCTTACCCATTTTAACCTCCCTCCGTGTCCCTCCCCTCTGGTAGCCACCAGTTTGTTGTCCTTATCTATGAGTTCTGTTTTCTTTCTTTCCTTTCTCTCTCTCTTTCTTCCCTTCCCTTTCCTTCCCTTCACTCTGCTTCTCCTTCCTTCCTTCCTTCCTTCCTTCCTTCCTTCCTTCCTTCCTTCCTTCCTTCCTTCCTTCCTTCTTCCTTAGTTCCATAAGGAAGTGAAGTCAAATACCTTCCTTTGTTTTATATTCCACATATGGGTGAAGTCAAATACCCTCAAGATCCATCTCTGTGGTTGCAAATGGCTGTATTTCATATTTTTTATGGCCAAGTAGTATTCCATTGTATATATGTACCACATCTTCTTTATCCATTCAACTGTCAATGACACTTAGGGTGTTTCCATATACACAATTGAGTATACTGATTTTTTAACATAGCATTTATAAGCTCTCCCTAAAGATAATTTTAAGTGACAAAGTAAATTCTTTAGTGTAGGAAAACTATGATTTATGTGGATGATCTACATTGAGTATTTAAGCAATTTTAATTATTTTTTATTAAGTAAAACTGTGATAGCATGGGCTAACACTTAATAGTACTAGTTGTAAACTTAATGTTTCTTTTTAACATGGTCATAAAATTAATGCAGTTATAATGCTTTCCCCACAAATATATTGGGAGGAAAGCAGTCAAAAATGGTGCTATTTTGGAGGCCTCATAATTGCACTTTTTGAATATGCATGTCTGCGCTTCCTATATGATCCTGGTCAGAACAAGCAAAACAAAAATTGTGTTCCTTCTGCTGAAGACAATAGAGTTGACTCAGGAGTCAGAAGAGGCTGCAGCTCCAACAACACACTGCTGTTTCCAGCCTCTGCTCATAGTCTCTTTTTCTGTTGTGGCCCTTCTACACTTGACTATTCCCAACTAGATTCCACTACAGTCACTATGGCTATGGTCCAGATATTTGTGTTTCTTTTGGCTTTCTCAGTTCCTGTTAAAAGGTCACTTTAGGGGCTGTGGGAGTTGATTTTGTTTTTCTCATATACTAGAAAACCTTTTTCAGGTTTTATTTTTCCTTTCTCGCTTACATTTCCCCATGCAACTTTCTGTTTGATGGTTCATTTCTCACCCAACCCTCTCAACATAGTTTCAGGGTGTCTCATTTTCTTCCTCTCAGATCTTGTTGTTGATCTTGTAATGGACTAACTCTGAAGGAAGGTATTTTCCTTGCTACTGCCTCCACCAGGTCTCAGAAGTCTCCCTAAGTCACAGAAGGGAACCCAGACATAACTGAGAAGGCCAGCAATGCAAATAGGCATGAGGCCAAAAGCCTTGCCCTGGTGTTCTGCTAATGTGTATCTCATGCCTAGTATTTCTTATTAATAAGGCACTAAATAAGGCCATCCAGTGTTTCCATTGCCAAAAGAAAACGTCTCTCTTTAATTAATCAATGTAATGGGCTTTTACTGGAAAATAGAAGGGAAATGTTTCTAGAACTCAGGATATAATATTACATCAGGGAATACTATGCCCTCTTTTTATTTCAAAGTGGAACATTTTTTAAACTGCAGAGACGCTAGGTCTGGACTGGTTGAGGAAGAGTTCACACATTATTGAGGAACAGGTACTTTTTTGTAAACGCAGGGTTTTATTTCTCAGTTCACTGTCACTACAACTCATTTGCATTAAACAAATTATTTGGATGGAGCAATTTATGAAATAAGACATAACTTACTGTCAAACTCCACTTCTTCCTTATTTCTATTTATTTTTCCCTCATGAACCAGAGTAATTATTGCTCAACCAGGGACCAACATAAATATTGATCAAAACAGGACCACCCCAAAATTACTGCTTGGCTTGGCTTGACTTCAACTTCCTTTTCCTTAGTGCTGTTCCTGGTGAAATCCTGGTGTAAAGGTTAACTCTTCTTTCTTTACTCAGTTCCTTTGTGCTTCAGTTTTTCTCTCAAGACAATCTAATTTCAAAGGGATCCAATTTGATTGATCCAAAGCCACCTCATTTCCCCTCCAATGTCATGTAATCTATTGTTTAATGTGGACATTCACACCATTGTGCACTATGTAAACCAAAGAAACTGACTTAATTAGGAAAATCAGAAGTTAGTATTTCAAAATGCAGACTGAATGCATGCCTATGTCTCCTCTTTTCTCTAACAGCAACTCCTACAAGTGACAGAAGTCGAAATGGAGATGTCTTCAGATGAGAGACGGAAGTAATTCCTGAAGTAGACACCTCTAGAAATGTCAGTCTGATTGGCATCAGATTTTCCATCAGAATAAATATATGCTAAAAGGCAGTGTTCCATCCTTCAAACTTCGGAGGTAAAATTATTAGAACCTGTAATTCTAAACCTGAACAATTTTTCAATTGATGTGGGAGCAAAATGAAGTTCTTTTCAGCAAAACATCTTTTAAGTAATATTTTTAGTTTTTAATTACAGTTGACATACAATATTAAATTAGTGTCAGGTGCACAACATGGCATGTCAACTGTTATTGAAAATAATTTTAATTTTTAAAAAACCAGAAAAATAGAACATTATAGTTAATGCACAGGGCTTGTCTTGATACAGATATTCTTGCTTTTTTCATATCTAGCTTAACATATACCACACACACACAAACACAAATACACACACAATACAATTAAATGAACCAAAACCATAATTGCCTGTTAAGTATTTATCTCCTTATGTAAATGGATCTCTTTCCAAATGGAAATACCTGTTTAAGGATAGTCTGGCCATTAACCCACAAAATAGGCATGAACATTTACTAGGAATACAAAGTAGTCTCAGATTAATCCCAGCCTGAGATGCAGAGCATCAAGGCTGAACTCAGAAGAGCTTTTACCACCCAATGATACAGCCCTGGAAACGCAGTTTTCCACTGGTAATGCCAAGAGACCTTTGAGTACAGAACCAGGCGATGCGGTGATAAACATCTGACATTTTCATTTGCAAGTATTCATGTTTCATTTCAGATAATGTTCCCCCTATTTACTTCTTTGGCAGCAATGCATCAAATATCCTACAGTGTAATCCTTCTCTCAGCACTTATCAATGAACTATGAAATAGTATTAAATAGAATTAATTAGAAGTTTTAATGAATCATGTCTGTCCTCATTTATTATACAATGTAATTTTCAAGGAATGATTAATTGTGAGTTACAGATGAGTGAGTGGTTAATGTAGTTTGTTAACCTTACTAAGGAGTGACTGTACACAGCAAGCTGTTTCTTCTCTGTTTATTAGCATGTGGCTCTGTACCGCCATCATTTTAAGTGAATGGAAAGGTTTTAGTGACTTTGCGATTAACATGCACTGTCAGCTAATATTGTACTTTCTTAATTTTCTGTCCTGTAAATCACAATGAGATTCAAAAGTGGAGCTTAGCCATCCTCATTTTGGAGTGTTTTGGGTATTTCTGTAAAGCTATTAGTTTGCCCATATCATGTCTACCTGAGCTGCATGATTATTTTAAGTAAATCCTATTTAATACAAGGTGGCTTGTTTGAAATGAGTTTCCCTGCATATTTCCTTGAAGAATATACCAATTTACCACATCATTACTGTCATTATCTAAAAAGTGGTAGCTAGTTGCCCTTCATTTTCAATTTTCTCACATGCACCTTTCAGAAGCTGAATAATGCCCAAGCTCACAAAATATAGTGGCTAAATACAAAGTAATTTTGTGGACAGGAAGTTAGTGAGACTGGTCTATGGGAATACCAATAGGGTTTTTACCCTCCCAACAGATACACTCACCAAAGACCACGGCATCCTTTCAGATGAGTCACCATTTTACAACTTCCTAGTCTGTTTCTTCTTTAAAGGACTCACTTATACTGTTACACAGAGGTGGAAAGCCCTCATAGCATGCCTCCCACACACTTCCATTTGCTGGCTGACGTATAAAGAGCAAGCACCTCATTTTTTAGTAGGCACAACAGACACAAGAGTGTTCTGCTCTGAAGCTAGTTCAATAGCTCTTTGGAGGCCCAGCTAATCTCAATAAGAAAAATAACAATATTTACTTATATTAGGGTGATATTTAGTTATTTTTATTATTTTCAATAGTATTATCTTATTAAATATAGGTAAAAGTGCCATGAATGAAGAACTACGATTAAAAGTTGTTAACTGATTTACCCAGGGTCACATGAGCAGTGAATAAATGAGCAATAGATTAAATCAACAAATATTTATTAAGCACCTAATATGAAATATCTACAGTTAGCGTAGGCAGCTAGGAGTTAACAAAGGAGAAAGAAGCTAAACTGGCTGGGCCTGATTGAGGCTGGACGTTATACTTAATCAGGCTTAAGTCTGGAAGTTACCGTTTCAGACTTAAGTCTCATTAAGCCAGAGGATAGCCAATTCCCTGCTACGGGGATTAAATCCCTCTGTTTCCCCCACTCCTACCCCCCATGTAGGGAGGAAAGACAACCGGTCCACTCACCTGGACGATGGGGGGAGGAATAAACAATAAAGAAGAAATTCCTTTGCTAGGCTTATGAGCATTAGAAATCAAGATGGTGGGGGGGGGGAGGGGGCAGGGGGTGGGGGGAGGAGTAAACGCATGCGCAGTAGAAACCAGATGAGTAGGCAAACTGATGCATGTGTGGTAGGAGCCAAAATGCAATATAAAGGGGTAAAGTTTAGCTTGGAAAAACCTGGGGAAAAGACCATATTGAATACAGGGAGTGCCCAGCACAAGTCGTGAAGCTCCAGGAAAGAGATTTAGTTTGAAAGAAAGTCTGCTCTTTCCCAAGTCTGAGGTAATATAATCAAAGTTTAACAAAGGCCCGTCTGGGTAGCACGTGTGCATTTGCCCACTCCTTCCCATGCATGCAGCTCCAGGAGCAGACTATGCTGAACTACTAGAGCCCAGGGTGATAGCATTGCAATTCTGAATCCTGGCCCTGCTGGTGGGCAGCTCATTAGGCCCAGGACTTCTTCCACAGTGAGACAGCTAATGGCCCTGGATGAGACATCAGCACCTAGGAGCAGTTCTTTATTTTTGCTCCAATAAATCTTACCACTACACCTCATCCTCCTATGCATGGGTCCCCGAATGTTTTTCTCATGATTCCTATTTCCACCAGCAACACTACTACTCTTTGTGAACTGGATAAAATAAAGTCCTTTCTAGCATGGATCTGAGATACCATAGTGGAGATAAGAAATGAATGAATAAAGAAGTGCTAAGTCCTATGAAGAAAATAAAAAAGGAAAGATGCTTAGAGGGAAACAGCATAAGAAGGGTTATTTATAGACAAGTGGTCAGGAAAGCTCCCTGGAAGAGATGTCATATCAGAACAGAACTGACTGATGAAAAGGAATCAGTTCTATGAAGAGAACATTCCAGGCAGAAAGAGCAGCAAATGCAAAGGCTATGAGCCATTTCGTATGTTTGAGGAAATGCAAGCAGCCGATGTAACTAGAGAGAAATGTAGCAAGGCAGAGACGAAGTTAGGGAAGAGATCTTCTGGTTAGTTCCCTTGTCGGTGTTGGCAAAGACTTTGGATTTAAACTTAAAAGATAATGGATGCTGAAAGGACTTCTCCAGTCCAATTCTGCCCAGAATTTTAGAACATGAGAAGTGGTAGATAATGTGCTAAAACATCATAGTATTTTAGTTTTCATTTCTTATTATAAAGAAGAAGAGTTTCCCCTAGAACCTTGAATTTGAAGCTGTTGGTATAGAATGATACTGGTAATGTCCTATCTTCATTAGGGGACTCAACCTTCAGACTAGCAATGCTCTTTGAAGTCAAGGACTATGTGTTCTACACTCTTTATTCTGTACTGCACACAAATCAATGTCTTGTGTTTCTAATCAGTGCTCTCTGAAATGAACTGAATGGCCTGATATTCATTGCTCTGTTCAGTACAAGTCTGAGGAATCCTGACAGGAGATGCCATGGTATTTGAAATCACTGTAACAGAACAAAAGGATCCAGAAAGCAGTCCTTACTTAGCACTTGGCTTGACAGTGTCCCTGCTATCCACTCAGGCATCCATTATAGTGAGGTATTGCTAATCCCTGAAGCAAGTATACAACAGGTAACAATGTACTTATTTTGCAAAGCCTTTTCTTTGCTAAAATCTACATTTTTCTCACCTACTCAACCAAGTAAAACTATGGAATGTTAATTCTCTAAGGAATGCTTTGGAAAATTTATTCCTATTTCCACTCTACACAGACTCTGAGAGGTGAAGAGCTCAGATAAAGGAGCAACAAACACCATTTTATGTTACAGCAATAGGCTTCTAGGGCCAAAATTTTTTATTAAGAAATTTTTTAAATGATCCATTTTAAAGTACATGCCTTTATAATTACAAAAGCAAGTGTAGGGGAGGAAAAACCTTTTTCTGCTACTCTCTTGGTTTCAATGGCTGGGGCCTGTGAGGTTTATTACCTTAATGTGGTGATGGGATACTCTATTCTAATAGCAGATTAGAAGGTAGATTGCAATGTAATAAGCACAATATGTGAACACAGGCATATGAAACAAGATTCTGGCCTTTGCATGTTTCTATTGCATAGTAGTTGACAAGGCTAAAAGGGAAGAAATAATTTTTAAATTATAAGATATTATGCAAATGCTAAACTGTATGCTGCATTATACAAAACATATACTAAGTTTCTCAGAAGAGATATAAGTTAGAATGAAAGTTTGAGGAGAAAATCCACTGGTCAGTTCATAATTTAGTTGTTTTAATGAACATTCATTTTAGAGCAAATGTCACCACAAAATTAAGCAGAAAGTACAGCTTCCCCATGCCCCCCCCCCCGCCCTGCACATACAATCCCACTCCCACTAACAATATGACACACCAGAGTGAGACATTGGTTACTCTGATGAACCCAGCAGGTGAACCTATATTGAAACCTAATTCTCACCCAAAGTTCATAATTTCCATTAGGTTCACTCTTGGTGTTGATAATTGTCTCCATTATTATAATATCATAGAGAATAGTTTCACCACCCTACACATCCTCTGTGCTCTGCCTATTCACCCCTCCTGATCTTTTTACTTTCTTCATATAAATCTACTTTTTCAACAATAAACTTTATGAAGTCTAAAAAATGACTGTCAAATCTCAGAGAGAAGGTGGGGATGGGTAGGTGGGTGGGTAGGAAGAGATCAACCAAGAAACTTGTATGCATATAGGCATAACCCATGGACACAGATAAACAATAGGGTGGTGAAGGCCTAAGGCAGGAGGTAGGGGCGGGCTAGACAGGGTCAATGGCGGGGGGGGGGGGGGAGGGAGACATATGTAATACTTTAAACAATAAATATTTTTTAAAAATAAAAACAAATCAAGAACTTTAATGAAAATTTAGCATTCAATTTGAGATGTGTTTTAAGAGTAAAATACAGACTAGATTTTGAAGGTGGTAGAAAAAAATGTAAAATGTCTCAATAATTTTTTAGTTTTGAGTACATGTGGAAATGATAACAGTTTGGCTGTATGGAATGAATTAAAACGTGTTCTTAAAATTAATTCTATCTATTTATTTTTACATTTTTCATGTGGCTACAAAATTTTAAGTTACATATGTTGCTCACATTATATTACTGGACAGTGTTGCTTTAGACTTATGATAGCTGAACTCCAGAAATAGCATTAACGGGGAGATCAGCACTTCCCAGACTACACTACCTTCCACTCTATTTCATTAAGTTAATATTAGATGAAAATTTAAGAAATTTGCCTGAATAAATACAATTAACTATTGAATAAGATTAAATGATCATAGATTCTTATATGAATTTAGTGAAGCAGTATTGGGGAGTTAAACACTTTAACCATAAACATCTAACTTAAGTCCCTGTTTTTATATGATATCCATGTGTCATAACCACATTACCCCATTTTGCACATAAACTTCACCCCTCACAGTCCTCTCAGCTCTTTAGTCTATGCCTCTTTCTTCATGTGGGTCTTCGATCTAATAAAAAATGCTAGCCTGGCCGGTGTGGCTCAGTGGCTAAGCTTTGACCTATGAATCAGGAGGTCACGGTTTGATTCCTGGTCAGGACACATGCTCAGGTTGCAGTCTCGATCCCCTGTGTAGGACGTGCAGGAGGCAGCCAATCAATGATTCTCTCATAGTTGATGTTTTTATCTCTCCCTCTCCATTCCTCCCTGAAATCAATAAAAATATATATTTTTTAAAAGCCAGAATTTTCCCAAGAAAATGGAAATAGGCAGATAAAACTAGCTTATTTTTATTCTGAGCTGACAGCCTTTTCTCATCTTTCTACCTCTTCATACATTAAATATGAAATCAGAAAAAAGGAGGGAGAAGAAGGCACCACAGAGAGTTTTTGGAGAGAGAAAAGGTGGAAAGTTACACAGCTGCACACTCTCCTTTTCTTAGCTTTCAGGTTCACTGATGCTTAAAGGGGGAAACAGCACTTAGTGCCACGTTGCGACTCATGCTCATTCCACAATCCTTCTCTCTCATCTGTGCTTCTACAACCCTGGAGTGCAGGAGGGGGAGTGGAGAGACAGGCAGGAAGGGAGCCTGAGAGTGCTCTGTTCATGCTCATTCAACTCTCTTTCAGTTCTTGGAGGCCACGTAGACCTACAGAAGGACATGAAATGCTTCCACTGAATTTTAATGGCACATCATTGTTTCTGCTCCAGCACACATTCTTAGAGCAGCTTTGTTTGGCCTCTAAGTCAGATGATTTTCATGAGGTATTTAGATTATTCTACAATAAAATTGTCAACACATGTGTTAAGTGAATGCAGGGTTGTGACTGTCCGTAAAAGTGGAGCTATGATATGTACCTCACAGTATTTGTAAGAGCTGAGAGGAATGTCTGACAGGTATTTAATATTTATCACTTCCTTTCATATCTGAGTGGAAAGATGGCATGTTTTTGTTTTTGTTTGCTTGTTTTTTTAACTTGCAAGTTCTATATTAAAGACATTAGAACTGAAGAATAGTGAAGAACACTTGAAGAATGAAGTAAGTGTACCTCTGATTTTATAGTTCCATCAGGTTAAGAATTCACTTCCTGTTCATCCACTGCACCATGCTAGTTCTCAGTTCACAAGGGTTCTGTCTGTCTGGCACCCCCTTCCCTCTCCCGCCTATGACTCCTCATCCACCTCCTTTTCAACCTTCACGTCTCACTTTAAATGTAATATTCTGAGGGAGGCTGTGTATAGTATGGTATAAAGTTCAAATTAAAATAATGATTGGAATTATTCTCATATCTTAAAATCAGTGAATGCAATAAGATGCTGGGAGAGAGTGATAAAGGTGTAATCATCTGTAAATAGCCCGACCTTCAGGGTAACTTGAAAGTACCCCTTTATCACACTTGCAAATCACCCTACAGTGCTACATAACACTCAGCACTATTATCATTATCTGTCCAATACCTGTCTCAGTAGCTGGACTACAGATAAAAACAAAGAAGTTGTCAGCTCAGAAAATAAGCTCCATGAAGGAAACCATTGGTCTGGCCTTTATTCCTAATACCTAGCCTAGTTCCTGACATATGATAGGCACTGAATGAAGATTATTGAGTGAATGAATAAATAAATTCAAGAATGAAGAGATTACATTTCATGTTCATCAGTAATGCTTTACTGGAAAGGACATTTAGGGAAATAGACCACAAGCCCATACATATGGAATGATAGAAGTCAATAAATAGAGTACCGCCCTCACTATTCAATGTGAAGTACTTCAATATTAAGTATGTGAAGGGTAAAGAGAAGGTGGATGAGGAGTCATAAGTGTGGAGAGGGAAGAGGATGCCAGGCAGAGGGAACCCTTATGAAGTGAGAACTAACATGGTGCAGTGGATGAACAGGAAGTGAATTCTTAACCTGATGGAACTGTAAAATCGTAGGTACACTTACTTCATTCAAGTGTTCTTCACTATTCTTCAGTTCTAATTTATTTTTTTAAAAAATATATTTTATTGATTTTTTTACAGAGAGAAAGGGTGAGGGACAGAAAGCCAGAAACATCGATCAGCTGCCTCCCGCACGCCCCCTACTGGGGATATGCTCGCAACCAAGGTACATGCCCTTGACCGGAATCGAACCTGGGACCCCTCAGTCCAAACCGGTTAGGGCCAGTTCTAATTTCTTTAACATAGAACTTGCAAGTTAAAAAACAATATTAAAAATCTGTTCATGTTTTTTAACTAACTTCTGGGTTGCGATATTATAAGTGAACTAAATTATTATCTATGTAGCAGGATAATAAGTCTAAAGTTAGTAAATCAATCGCGCGTGTGGATTTAGGATATACTGTTAACATCTAAAGAAAGAAAGAACAGAAATGATGTAAAGTAACTGACTCTGGGGAGTGGATCTTGGGGTGCTTTTTGTGACTATTTTTTGCTTGTAAATACTTCTGTATTATTTTACATGTTTACATATCTTTGATGAAAAAAACAAAAATCTCTCTTTATCCATTTGCTAATAACTCGGCGTCAGTAGTCAGTCACTCATTTCCCACTTAGCATCCTTTGCTTTATAATACTAAATATCATGGTTTTAAAATTAAATTACAAGGTTCTTGACACCACATTCATGTCATATATATCTTTATGCTCCTCGTGATATATGAAAAATATGTTCTACAAAGTATATGTTAATATCTGTTGACTGATTAATGAAGATTGAGGTTATCATTTTTAACTGAAATCAGTTATATTTCTAATTTAATTTTATTCATTTTTCATACTCCCTAAAGAAGCCCAATATTATTTAAAAAATAAAACTTTCAACAATGGGTATTATCATACCTATTTTTAATTATTTTAAGGACATATCATGAAGATACAGGAGTTAATATATAATCTTCCATGTGGGCATAGCCTCAACATATCAGTATTCCAGGCCAGCAACATGATGATGTTTTCAGGTGAACATCTAATAATCCTACACCATAATAACCCAATGCCAATAATAATAATAATAATAATCCTATAAAATAAAAGCCTAATATTCTAAGTGCCTGGTCATCTGGTCAGCCGTTCAACCAATCAAAGCATAATATGCTAATGATATGCTAAGGCCACTCAACCACTTGCTATGACATGCACTGACCAACAGGGGGCAGATGCTCTAACCAGTAGGTTAGCTTGCTGCTGGGGTCCGGCCGATTGGGACTGAGCGAGATGGGCTGGACACACCCTGAAGTCCTCCCACTATCCCTCCTCAGCTGACCAACCTCCCGCATCCCTCCCCAGACCCGAGTGTGCACCGGTGAGATCTCTTGGCCTGGCCTGCACCCTCTCGCAATCCAGGTTAAGAGATTCCCACCCCCCCAACCCCCCAAGTGCCCTAATTTCGTGCACCAGGCCTCTAGTAATAATAATAATAATGGTAATGGTTATTGAACTTTTGAGGCTTTCTCAAATCATTCTCTATAGAGTAGTATAAAGAAAAATACAATTATGATTGCAATTCTTGTCATTAAAAAAAAACTAATGAAAGCAACAAGAGGCTGAGAGAGAATGATAGTTTTAATCACCTATAAATTCAAAGAAACGTCCATGTGATCAGGAAAACATTGGTCTGGGCTTTATTAGAATCATAAGATCAATTAATCATATAATCCTGGGGTTGAAGAGGTCAGAAATGGCTATTTTTCCAATTTTCCATTCTGTGATTCTTAAATTTTTGCTAGAACATACCAATAAACAGTCATCCTGCATGGTTAAGCATTCTTTCCCAAGGATACTTATGGTGACTTAACATCTTCGACTTTTAGAAAATTTTCCCTGATACTGAGGCAAAAAAATCTCTATGTGTAACTTGAATGGGTTGGTGTGCCGCATTAAAGGCATCAGAATGAATCCAATGCTCATTTCCTGAGAAGCTTTCCGACATTTGAGGAGCAGTTTTTGCGTTTCAAGTCTTCTCTTTCCTCTTCACTTAGATAGGGTGTGCATCTCCTCTCAGTGCTGAAGCCTGCCCTCAGAAACCACATTCCCCAGTGTTTATTCCCAGAATTATCATGGCATTGCTGTTTTGGGGAATCTCTGGATTAAATTTTAGACAGAAACATGGAAAGACCTGGAAAATATAACAGAAATATCCTGGTAATAGGAGGAAGCCTAAGAGAAAGACATCTAATCATTTGTTCCTGGAAGAAAGTCCCAAGGTGAGACAATGATTTTCAAGGTCAAGAGTTTGGAAGAAGAAACCCATGAAAATTTTTACCCTTCTTCCACCTTCCACAGTGTGTCTGCAGGAGGGAGTTAATTTTTAGGACCTACATCATAGCAGCTCTAATTGCCCGCCAGAGCGATGGATACAGAACCTACAGCAGCAGGAAGCAGGACATACAGGATCTGTGTACACTTTTTGAAATAATCTATGCCATTTTAATAGCTTAAAATGTTTCCCCTACTTCAGACTTAGCTCTGAGGTACCACATAGTCCTGCTCATTTTTATTCTGCATGGATATAATTGTTGACCTTCAAGTCTGTTCTCTAGGCTTTGAATGGCAATGACCCTGTCAGCAACATCACCTTTACCCCCTGTCAGAAACCTTTGCAAAGGTACTGGGCCAGGAGTCTTATTAATAAGTTTTCCTTCCATTATTTCATTAAGCTGGCTTTCATTAAACTACTCTTATCACTTCAAGGCAAAAGGATTTCTCATTGAAATAAGAACAATATTTTGAGAGCTCATAGAAAACTGAGTTTCAGAGTTCCATGCAATTACATTTCTTTTTACTCAGCTCATATCATTATTCTTACCCTGAAGGTAATCAGTGTGAAAACTGTCAAAATCTTTGCTTTTTCAACTTCTAGCTTTCCAAAAGGATGGTCTGCCATTGAGGACATTGTAAAACAAGGGATTAAAATCTGGAATCTTCTAGCTTTAGACAATGCAGAGGATTACATGGAAAAGTCAATTATTCTTCGGACTCCCATTTCTTATTTGTTGGGAGTATCTCAGATATCCTCTCAGAACTGAAAGCATGTAACTCATTAAAATGGGTAAGGAAGGATATGTGCGCACTCATAGGAACCGTGGGCTCAACCAAATGTGGGAGTCGAATTGAAAAGTGACATTGACATCTTTCTTGCTAAATTAAGCTCTAAAATTTTATTATTCCCAAGTCATCAGCTGTTCACGTCCATTCTATTACAGTCATATTCTAGATAATTGTCAAATTACAATTTGGTTTAATTTTGAAGCTGGAGGAAAGTTATATCAAATTTCAACCCAATAGAAGGTACTTGGGAAAGGCATAGCTGTCTTTGCCTGTTGATAAGGAGAAAAGTGTGGAGGGTTTAGAAACACTTTCACACTGTTCAGTAATGTGACAGCAAGCAGTGCTGACCATCAGGAAAGTCATCACAAATCTTAGTCTACTTCTCAGAATGTGGCCCAAAGCGTCTACACCCTTTTCACTGAGGAGCTTGTTAAAAATTGAAAATGACTAGGTCCACTCAGATATGTCTGAGAAGGAAGCCATAAAAAACCCCCCCAAAAAAACCAAAGCCTTTAAATGGGTGTCACCATGCACAATTTCACCATGAAATGCCAGTCATGTGACGTCCTTTACAGATTTGGTCATCTACTAAATCTTCCCTACTCTGAATTTTAATTCCAATAATTCAGGAAATGATTCATGCCCCTTCTCCTCATTTACACATGTCTCAAAATCCCCATAAAGGTTGCTATGCAGATAACAATGCAGATGTCAGGGGCTTCCCTTAAAGAATCTCAGAATGCAATCTATCAAAAGGCACATGCCCTGGGTTTTAGAGAGGGTGTTTCATTTCATGGGGATGAGACCATATACTGTAATAACTTGATCCGCATTAACCTCACAAAGTCCATGATCTGTTATTCCTTCCTATACTCATCTTCTGTGAGTTCAAGTGTTTTCCACTTACTTAGCAATCTCTAATCCACTTCCTTTCCATAGCATCTTACTGATGTTCGTTTCTTTCTGTGTTTTTTTTTAAATAAAAGGACAATTGTTGAGTGAAGTAATAAAATTCCCATAAAGTAGAGATTTACTGACTGATTTTCACCATCAGCATCATAATTCTGACTTGTGACTCATCACTACTGTGTAAGAGACACTTCTATCAGTTTGAGTTCCCAGGAATTCATAAAATATCCAGTATAACTTTACA
Organism: Myotis lucifugus; assembly: GCF_000147115.1. Lineage (NCBI taxonomy): Eukaryota > Metazoa > Chordata > Mammalia > Chiroptera > Vespertilionidae > Myotis > Myotis lucifugus. The sequence continues at coordinate 9,323,448 of NW_005871079.1, forward strand.
TCTACTGATCTGCATGGTGCCTGAAATTGTGCTTTTGCAGACTGAGCAAGAAGACCTAAACCTGCCCAGCTGGTGTGGATCAGTGGTTGAGTATTGACCTATCAACCAGGAGGTCACAGTTCGATTCCCTGTCAGGGCACATGCCCAGGTTGATGGCTTGATCCCCAGTAGGGAGTGTACAAGAGGCAGCCTATCAATGATTCTCTCTTATCATTGGTGTTTCTATCTCTCTCCCTCCCCTCTCCCTTCCTCTCTGAAATGAATAAAAATATATTTTTTAAAAGAGCTAAATCTCACCACTTTCCCAAGCCTCAGACATCCTACCTGCAACTCCAAGTCTGCTCCGCATATAAGTAGTGAAGTCAAGACTTGCTCAAAAATGTCTGCCCACGAGCCTGATACCACCTTTCAGAGGCATTCCTTGGAAATAATTCATTATCATAATTTATTCAGGTTTCTATTGCACTGCATATAAGAGAAGAGATGACACGGAAGGTCACTCATATGTTAGCATGTAATCAGATTAGCTTGTCACCTTGGGATACAGAGGAAGGGAGGCAGAGGACTGGTCAGTGTTAATAGGGTGCCAAGCCACAGAACAGCAGTTTATAAACTCTTTGAAGAAGTGAGCACTTCTCTTTGAAATTACCAACATATCTAGCATGTCATTGATCTTTATATTTGTGCTTAGTGCAGAGAGCAGCAAGAAGTGAATTATTTAATAAAATTATTTAATGTGCTTGCTGAAGGCTGGCTCTTCTTACCTTCAAGTCTGCTGCTTAAAGTCAGTTACCTTTGACCTCAGTTTACTGTCATTCTGTGTTTTGGTCTTTTGTCTTGACATTTCTTCCTGTGTTCTACTTGGGTGGGTTTAGATTTCCCGGAGTTTTGTTTTTGACCATCTTATCCTGGAGATGAGGAAAAAAGAACAGATATCAGCATCTGTGTTTGTGATTGTGGTGTTAGGAAGGGGGAAGTTCTAGAAATATTATTTATGATCACCTCACCTTGAAAGCTCTCTCAGGCAAGGTGGCCTTTCTTAGTCATGGACTGCAGCTGGGGTGCTGTGATCCTAGAACCATCACTGGGGCCACTGTTGTTCTAAGTCCTTGGCTCTCTTATGATGCCTGCTACCCGGGTGTGTTATTTCTATAATATTGTGTTGAGGGCCCTTCCTGAAAGGCTGCATCTGGAGCCTACTTTCTCCAGCCCAACCACAATTTCATAAGCACCTAAGTCCTGGTATTAAATTACTTACTTCTTAAAACAGCTAGAATAGTACTGACCCAATCCCCTTGGCGGCCTTTCCTGGCAGCTTTGTTGCTGTGGTCATTTTGTTCTCTAGCCAACATCTTCTCCCTCCCTGGCTCCCCTTACTTCTCCCTGCAACCCTACCTGTGCTATCCTGGAAACTGAATTAATAATCCTGTCTTTATCCAGATAGCAGTTAGAGTCCAGGCCATACATCTTGGCTGTCCATTCTTTACCCAAGGTTATGGAACCCACCCTACTCAGTTTGCTTTCCAGCCTAAAGGTTTAGCTTCTCATTAGGAAGGATACTGCCCTTTACAAATGATTTTCAGACACTCAATGAAGTTCAATGAATAAAGTAGCCCAGTGAGGGCTTCTGGATCCACTCACTTTGAAAAAAAAATCTTTCCTTTTCTCTTAGTGTCAAATAGTTTCACCCACTACAAAGCCCACAGAGAAGACTACCCCCAAAGGACATTCCAAGAAGACAAACTCAATAACATGAGAATTAGTACAAGTAACACCACAGGATGGCCACAGGATAGAGCCCCAGCTTTCACAGGTCACAGAGTGCAGTATTTAGCCATGAACACCAAAACCAAGAGCTTGTGCTTCCTCCTTATATTTTACTAGAGGCCTGTTGCACGAACAGATTCGTGCAATAGGCCTTCCCTTCTCCTGGCTGCGGGCACTGGTTTTCCTCCAGCACCCGGGACCCAGGCCTTCGCTATGGCCGGAGCTGCCTTCCGTCCTCCGTCTTCACGGCCCCAGCCAGAGTCGCCTTCCGTCTTCCGTCTTCGATGCTCCGGCTTGCCTTCAGTCTTCGCTCTGCCACTTGGAGCCTACGTATGCAAATTAACCGCATTTTTATTGGCGGTTAATTTGCATATCATGCTGATTAGCCAATGGGAGGCGTAGCGAAGGTATGGTCAATTACCCTGTTTGTCTATTATTAGATAGGATTCCTTTCACCCCTTTCTTAAGAGAGGACGTTTACCCTCTTATGCTAAGATCACATTTTAAAAATGTGAAGAGTTTACACATTCAAGTTGTGAGCACTGAAAATAAGAACTGTCTTACCCATTTTTCCCTCCCCAGCACCTAGCATTGGACCTGGCCCACAGTCACCATATGCATTTCAGCAACAATTCCAAGACACCAACTGGATGTCCAACAATTCAATTAAATTGTGACATTATCTACCCAGAGTTAGCACAATCCCCACACGTTCAGGGCTCTGATCCAGAAGATTGCCCTCTCTCAGATGTTAGCCACAAGTCTCTGGTGTCCCCAGGCTACCTACCTGCACCTGTGCCCAATTAGATTCAAATTCAGGTGTTCTCACAACACCCTTCAGATTTGCTCATTTATAGGAATGCCTTACAGCACTCACTGAAAGCACTATACTTACAATTAACATGTTAATATAAAGGACACTGCTTAAGAGCAGCCAAATGCAAGAAATAAATGCTCTGGGGAAGAGGAGTGCAGAGCGGCCATCCCTGTGGACTCAGGTTGTGCCACCCTCCCAGCACATTGCACAATATGTTCAACCTAGAAGCTCTCTGGGTCTCATTGGTCAGAGTTTTTACTGAAGTTTCACTAGGCTGGCATGACTGAATCACTGGCCACAGGTCTGAATTCAAGCTCCAGCTCCCTGTCTTAGGCACCCCTAGAGGTTGGGAGGTCAGAAGGTGGGGGCAACGTTCCAGCCCTCTAATCATGTGCTTGCTCTTTCTGGCCCCTCCTTTGAAACCATCTAGGGACCCACCATGAGTCACCTTGTTAGCATAAACTGAGATATGGTGGAAAGGGACTTGTTATGAATAATGAAAGACACTCCTATCCTGAAAATTCCAGGAGTTTATGAAACTCTGTCAGGAAACAGGAATAAAGACCAGTTTTATTCCTTATCACACCATTTGAGATACATTTGCCAAATTGAATTGAGTTGGCTACCATTGAATTCCTATTAGTCACTTTATAACAAATAATGATAGGGTCTTCAGGTCTAGGATCAAAATGCTACCACTGGAAGTAATGATCTTTAAGCTCTTCCTTGAACATTCATTTGAAGCACAGCTTAAATAATTCCCAGCTGAAAGCCTGAATTTAAGTCCCTTTTTAACTATAGATGATAAGAAATGAATTCTGCCACCCGAGATGGGCAGTTAAAGCTTTAGTATATTTACTACAAACATTTTATATCACCTTTGAAGTTGATATGTAGGAATACCAAATACCTTTATGGTCCAGACTCCGGGTGAATATACTGCCTTTCCTGCTAGAGTACATATCAAGCACTTTGAATTTTATCAAGGTAAGCACACCATAGAATAAAATATCTCTTTATGTATCTGACCAGTGTTGTTTTTAACTATGAAAATGGAATAAGAGGATAGAGATGTACAGCTGTTATGCTTCAAGGCTTACATTATTTTGATTAGAAGAAAGAAAAGCTGCCAGGAAAGGTTTGCTTTTGTATGGAAAAATTTTTTTAGATAGACAGATGATAAAGATTTACATTTTTGTGTACACACATGTGCAAATGTATGAATGCATGTATTTGAATATACAGGAAGTCAGTGAGCCTTTTTCTGCAGAGGTACAAATAGTAAACATTTTAGGCTTTCTAGGCCATATTGCCTTTGTCACAATTACTCAACTCTGCCATTGTAATGCTAAAGCATTCATAGGCATTTCATAAAGGAATAGTCATGGCTAGGCTCTGATAAAACTTTATTTATGGACACTGACTTTTGAATTTTATGCTAATTTTTATGTCACAAAATAATACTCTTCTTTTGCTTTTTCAACTATGTAAATATGTAGAAGCCATTTTTGCTGCCAGGCCATACAAAAAGAGGCAACAGGCCATAGGCTGCTGGCCCTTGTAGACAACAAAGGTTAATCTAGTGATGATGTCTCTTGGCTCAGGTTGAATAATCTGAGTGAAGCTGCATTAGCTGGGGACTCTAACAAGTGAGTTATTTGAATTCCACTGGATGTTAAAGGTGTCCTCATAAATAGTATTATCTCTCAAACTGTCCAGCCCACTCTCCCACCCTGCTCCCCTCTCTCTCTGCCTTTTCTCTATCTCATTCTTGAAAGATAAGAGGGACTTAATGGCAAATGTGCCCCAGATACATCCAACATTGACTGTTCATGCTATTAATATCAAGGTAACAGCTGATGACAGCTTCTTTCATTGATTCATAATTCATGTCCCTGTTAAAGGCTATCTGATCCGATGAGTTGTACATATTTCACTCTAAATATGCTAACATTGTCAGTTTATATCAAAAGAAAACCACAACTTATTTCTTTCTTAACTTGGGAGTTAAGGGGGAAAAATGCCTCTGTTGGGTGCTGAGGGTGGGGTTTGGGAATCCCAAGGCCAGGAAAATATCTCTGACTCTGAAAGATTAAATCCTGTTCAAATCTCAATCAAACTACCTCTTAGAGATTCTGTTCAAGTCAATGCTGGTGTCCTATGGCAACATGGCCGTGTTTTTTATGTACTAGCTTCAGAATTTCAAGAGATAGATTTCCTTTACAAATATATTTCAGGAAGTGGTTGTATATTTTAAAGCAATTTCTAAAACTCTGTTTAAGTGACTAGGTTCATCAATCAGAGAGCCTGAAGGCAAGTGGGAAAAAAAGGCAAAGTCTTTTTTATTATTGTTATTGTTATTAAAGCAGGAGAAATATCTGAGCCCCAAGGCTCAATTTGTGAAGAGCATGATCCACGGGACTCCTGTTCAAGGTAGGCAGCTGCTGAGACACTTCAAAAGATCATCTTTATTGTAGAACAATTGCATGACCCAGTTTCCTGGTCAGCCACATGCTTTTGTAGAAACTTCAGGAACTGATGAAAGAGCTCAGCAAAGTTAGCATGTGCACTTTCATCTGGGGCTATCAGGAGGGGAAATATGAAAAGGTTCCCAGGTCCCTTGCATTTAGCACTACCAGGTCTACTGGCACAGAAGCAAAGAATGAAACAAAAGATATGAGCATGTTTGAAAAGGCAGTGTCTGACATTTGGCAAATGTGCTTGCTATTAGGGTTGCTATAACACAGGCACCTCTCTGCATACATAGTCTGTCTTTTGCCTATCAAAATATTTTGATATCATAATAAAATCCTACTGCAAAGTACATTTTGGCCATGAGTAAGGATTCACTGCTTTGGCATAAAAGATATTCTTCCACTTAGTCTTCTGTCTCCTTGAGAAACAAAACTTGTTGGTGCGTGAGCATCTAAACAATATTTAATTTGGAATTCCGACATGCATCATAAAACTAACATAAAGAGCAACAATGTATGTTTTAATGATTTCGAAGGGAAAAGCACATTTCCATAAACAGCTCTAAGTTAAGTTCCATTCATTGCATGCTGGAAAATATGACATCTTTAAGCAAAGATGTCTTCAGCGTTTTATTTTAAGCATCTGTGTACTTACATTTATTCATAAAAAGAATCTTTCAAAAGAGCTATTTGGTTTTAGAATTTCCTCTCCCAGTTTTTTTTTCCTCTCTCTAGGTTCATTTTGGAGAACATCATCTGAATATTCACTTTTAGCTCTACTTATTGTGTAAGTCTCCAAGGGCTGCTGTAACAAACAACCAAGAACTAAGTGGCTTAAAACAATGGAGATCTATAGTCTCGCCATCCTAGAGCCTAGAAACCAAAATCAAAGGGTCCACAGAGCCATGTTCTCTCTGAGGGCTATAGGTAAGTCCTTCCTGGGGCCTTCCAGCTGCTGGTGTTTTTCAACAACACTTTATTTCTAGACTTGTACATAGATCACTGCAGTACATGGGCATCTTCTCCCTGTGTACACTCACATGGTTGTCCCTCTGTGCATGTCTGTCTCTGTGTTCAAATTTCCATTTTTTAGAAGAACACCAGTCACATTGAATTAGGGCCCATCCTACTGAGCTCATTTTTACTTGATTACCTCTGTAAACACCCTATTTCCAAATAAGGCCGTATTCTAAGGTATGGGTGTTAGGACTTAAACACATCTTTTGATGTTGTATAAAAATCAAATTATAATACATGTGCATGGGGAATTCACAATCAAACCATGACACTTGTAATATTTACAGTGTGACTGAAAAAAAAACTCAACAGCAGCAAAGAAGGTACTAAAATTTCTAAGTTATTTCCAGTTGCCTTAGGCCTTCACAAGTTGGAGTGACTGCCCACAAATGTAAATTTGTAGGCTGGCTAGACTAAGGCTTGGTCTAGCTAACTGCAGAAGGGGGACAGATCTGTATCTATTTTTTGCAAAACTTTTTCTTCAGGTTCCTAATAAAATATCTGGGCACTTATTCTGACCTTCTGTTAGAATTTACTTCAAGGCCCTCCCGGTCCCAATAGCCACAATGACTACAAATGAGCCAGCTCCAACGGAGCAGAGAAGTCCAAACTGCACTATTCTATAAACCCTCTGATGAAACATCACTCCTGGCTGACACTGTGGCATTGAGAAACACCATGGTTCACAGACCCATAAAGCCTTTGGTGTGTGCAAGCCAAGAAGAGAAGCCTTAAAAGAAAGGAGAACTACCAACACCTTGACTTTGGACTTCCAGCTCCCAGAACTGTGACAATATTAATTTTTGTTGTTTAACAGTCAGTGGTATTGTGTTATAGTAGCCCTGGAAAACTAAATGTATCTAGAAAATAGGCCGATAGATCACAGTATGGGGGCTAAAAAAGAATTAATAATTTTCTTTCCACCTTCTAAATTCTTCCTGCTGGCCAAATAATCAAATTAACAGACAGATTAATAAGATAAAAATCAAATTTTAATACATTTGCATGGGGAATTCACATAAACATTAAAATTCCAAAGACAGTGAGGCAACATTGGTATATATGACATTTTGGACAAAGGGTAACTGTGGAGAGGGAATGGAGTCTTAGATTTCAGAAGTGAGAATGGGTGATTTACTGGAAGAGGAAGAGCAGAACACACATGGGCAGGAAAATTCTTGCTAGACAACTCAGAAACAATGGGACACATGGTATATGTAGCTGACAGGCTATTGGCTGAAGCCCTCCTATTTACCACACTTAATTCAAATTAAGCTACAGAGAACATCCTAAGATTCTTTTCTTAAAGCAAGTTTTTCTACCTGAATCTCTTGGGTAAGAAGTGAGGGGGTCAAAGTTTCTTTCTGAGTCTTATTTCATAACAAACACTTTAAAGTCAATATTCCAAAAAGGGAGCTACAGGGTGAAAACTTTGGTTCCCTTAAATAGATAGATAAATGATAGATAGATAGATGATAGATAGATAGATAGATAGATAGATAGATAGATAGATCTTGTATGGAGGATGTAGTGATTGGTGTTTCACTCAGGTTGTAAATTTCCATTGGGTTAGATGGGAGTACAGTCCTCAGGGTACTCAGCAAATATCTCTACATGACAATCATAAAAATTCCAGCAGCATATAAAAATAAACATTATTTTATATTCACACATTAGATGACTGGCTGGGGTTTAGTTAATTTTGTCTGAATTCCTTTGACTTAGCTCTAGTTTGCAAGTTAGGTTCAGGTCTGGTATTTTTCCAGTACTCACATCTCCTGGGGGCAGCAGACCAACCATGATAACACTTTTTAAGGCTCTGCTTGAGTCATGTCCACTAACATCCCATTAGCCAAATCAGGCCACAATATCAAGCTCAAAGTTAAGGGAGACTAAGTACACTTCACCCACCAAAAAGCCATGGTAATGACATAATATATACTGCTACTTAAGAGGGAATAAAGAATTAGATTAATTATTTGATCTAACACATATATATTCCATCAGTGTATTTTTAGGGGTTGAGTGACTGTGGACTTGGTCTTAATAAATAAACCTTGCTATCCTGCATATCCTATATAATAAAATCCTAATATGCAAATCGACCAAATGGCAGAACGACTGGTGGAATGACTGGTCACTATGACACACACTGACCACCTGCATTGAGCGTCTGCCCCCCCCCCGCCCCGCAGAGGGAGGCGACCGGTGGAGGTGGTGATTGGGGGTGGGGCTGGCCAGTGGGTGGCACCAGGCTGCCAGCCAAAGTGGATGCCAGTGCGGGCCACCTGATCGTCCCACCCACCAGTTGCCCCACAAATGGCCCTGATTGCCGGCCAGGCCTAGGGACCCTATCCTATATAGTGGGAATAGTCTCTTAGATTTAAAAATTAAAACCTGGTAAGGCTACTCTAACACTGAAAAAACAGGATGATGCAGCAATGACGTGCATGGACTCTGGCTTGCACATTTTGTGGTCAGCCCTAATTCTGACACTTATAACTGTGTGACAAAGCCAATTACTTAACTTCTCTCTGCTTTAGTTTTTCCACCCATAAGATGGGGAAAATGGTACTACTGCCTCAGAAGGATGTTATGTACTACTTTTTATAATCAGGGGGAAAAAAATGTAGCTGCCCATACAACAGCAAGATGCCTTTTACCTGTATGAAAAGTATGGTCACTGGTGCATGCAGCATCCCAGATTGTAAGAGGGATGTCCAACTGCCGGTTTAGGCCCGACATCCCCTGAGCAGTCCCAGATTGCGAGAGGATGCAGGTCAGGCTGAGGGACTTCCCCACTCCACCCCTGTGCATGAATTTCGTGCACCAGGCCTCTACTCTAAAATAATTGTCTCTCACAAATTTCTGTGAAGCAGTTGTTTCTCATTGCTGAGCTAATTTCCACAAAAAGATAAAAGTCTTTTAACTAGAATTAAAATTACAACACAGCAGCCATGAAGCCCACATAGTGTTTTGTTTATTTGTTTAGTTAATTGCAAATATTTAAAAGGACTTCACATTAAAATTCAGTTTCTTCTAATAAACTCAAAAATATGACAATACTGAGCATCGAGGCAACAATCACCAGAAATGAAGTTGCATCTGCTCCTTTAGATTCTGCTCTCTCCTGACGCCATATAAGGTGACTTCTCTTATTTAGACATTGTGCTTGTCTGCTACTGGTATTCGAGTTTAGACCCCCAATATAGATCATCCAGCTACAACATTCTGAGATTCTAAATTGAGAGAGGATATACTTCCAAGACAAACTCATTTCCAGTATTGCTCTTCAAACAGTCTCTGTGTTTGACAACGTTTAAGTTTGAAGGGAATTTCTAATTACAACTTTTGCCTTGCACATAACATATATTCTTCCCACTCTTTATTCACAATCATAAGGAAATGCCTTCTGAGCCACAATACTCTAGATTTCCATGTAGGGCTGTTCTCTTAAAGGTGATGCTAGAGGCGTCCTGCTTTGGGACTGGTTGGGAGCTCATCCTACGTAGAAACACAGATAGAGATATTTCCAGTGTTCTTTCCTTCCCATCCAGCTTCCCCAATCCATTGGCAATCCCTTCAAAAGAACCATATCCAACTAGCTGCCCAACCTTTGAAATCCGCCTGTCTTTGGGACAAGCTACGGTGATGAGTGGGCTTTCAGATGTGCTCTGCTACCCAACACTTCATCCACATTATGAACACAGCTCTAGGAGTGGTATCTCTCACAATCATCCTCATGATAGATGTTGGAACATGGAAATAAAATCACAGACAGGAAGGCAAGAGTTAAGAGATTTAAAGACAGTTGGTTTTGTTATTGTTTATTGATTTGGGTTGGGTAGCTTCCCCGGTAAAGAGAAAAGAGAGAAAAAAAAGAGGGAGCATTATTTGAGAGAGACCGGGAAAACCAGAAGTACTATGAAAAGCAAGTTGAAGAAAGAGATTGAGGCCTTTCCTTCATTGACCCATTTGCATACTGATTAGAATCCTATGTAAAGGTACCCTTCCTGGAGCTGGAAATAATATATCTAAGACTTTTGTAATTAAATTTATTTATGGATTTTTTTTCTCATTTAATCTTTTTAAATGTCTGATCTTATTTATTTGTTACCCTTACAAAATTATATTTTGACTGGCCTGAGACTTAGAGGTAGAAGGTCTCAGAAAGACAGCCTCTGTCTCTTGGCTCAGTTTCTGGCATTTTTCATTGGCCTGCTTCATTCTCTTGGCCAAAATTATAATAATCTGTAGTCTTGTCCTTATTTTTCTTAGTATACTGTTTCTTCAGAGCAATACCCTGACATTTGTGTTGAAGGACACATGGGGTAACAAAACACTGAACCTTGAGCATTTGACCCTGGGTTTCTTACCTTCTTTGTTCAGGGGCATTACCCTCTTTAGAGAGATTGAAAACTTGCAGAATCTAACAGGGCCCCCTGCCACAAGGCACAGTGGTTATCAGTCAGTCAGGAATATCCTTGTCTTTCTTTCTTTCTTTCTTTCTTTCTTTCTTTCTTTCTTTCTTTCTTTCTTTCTTTCTTTTCTTTCTTTCTTTCTTTTTTTTACAATAGCCAAGTTGAGAACACTCAGATTAGCATCTACAGTGCTGCTTTGAACAAATTTGTGCTTTCTTTCTCCTGTTTTCTTTGGTCTATAACAGGAATGCCCGCCCCCTCTTACCCAGTGGTAGTCAGACATAGTGATAGGTTAAGATAGCCCATTTCATGGGGAAACTTTGTGGTTCCCTTCACTGATCTGAAGCACACAATCTTTCCACTCTTCACCCAGAACATCTGCAGCAACTTCTGTGTCCATACCCTTCCCATAAAGTAATGAAGTTTGCATTCATCATCCAGTAAGATGAGTTTCTGGCAGCCAGTGGCTGGGAAGGAGATGTTCAACTTCCTCCTGAAGCAGCTGATCACCACCAAGATGCCATGAAAAAGAGCTTACCTCATTTAATCTTCACCACAATCCTTTACTGTGCATCATCATCCCATTTTATGTATGAGAAACATAAGCTCAGAGATATTTCTAAAAGTTGTTTATTCCATAAATGGTAGAGGCAAGATTTGAGAATATGTCTCAGCTGCCCCAGACCCTGCTCCTTCCACTGTTGAAAACCTGTCATTTTTGATAAATAGGTGGGGTTGGAACTAAGTTATCAAACTGTCAAAACACTTCTCCAAATTCACACAACTACTAAGCAGCAAAGCCAGGATTTGAAACCACTCTTTCTGACTTCAGGTCTTAAATTCTTAAGCACTTTGATGACTAGGATTTTTAAATCTTCCCATATAAGTAGATATCATTCCAGAGCATATAACTATTGAGAGAAAATAAAGGAAGGATTATTTACCTTTCAAATTAAATTGAATAATTCTGGCATACATGACTCCAGTATTCAGGTACAGATTAGGGAAAGAGTGAAAACCTCTGTGATAGCTCTAGCCTTGTGTGTGTGTGTGTGTGTGTGTGTGTGTGTGTGTGTGTGTGTGTGTATGTTAGGGGTGTAGAGTTGAGATGTCTGATGGAGGCAGTGATCCTGAGGTCAGGAGGCATACCTGCATCTGATACCTGGTAGATGAATATAGGCAGGTCCCACCAGTGCAGTAGAGTGGCAGGTCCAGGGTTCATAGGATCAAAAACAAAGAATTAAAGTAAAAATAAAGCAGAGGTGATGACAGTATCCAAAGTTGAAGGGAATGCTCTACATATTATTCTTTAAACATTATGTCTCCTACTTTGTGGTTGAAGAAATTGGGGTTGAGATAATTTAGAGTTAGAATGTGGCAGATCCAAGAGTCAAACCCCAAAATGCCTGGGTCCTAAAGTAGCAAGATGAGGGAAAGGAGCTTTTGAGAGCAGGAAGATTCAGATGAATCTAGGCTTAGGAA
>NW_005871079.1:9335792-9360370 GCF_000147115.1 Myotis lucifugus
GAGGGAGGGAGGGAGGGAGGAGGAAGGGAGATGTAGTGGGATGTAGGGGAGAGAAAGGGAAATGAGTGAGAGATGATGAAAGGGAGGATAAAATAGGAAAAATGAAAGAAGGATGGAAAAGGTGGAGGGAGAGAGAAAGGAAAGGTTGGAGAAAGAAAGGAATGAAAAAAGAGAGAATTTTAAAGAACATGGGATCCGTCACAAGTCAGAACCCTCAGCAGTAAATCTACAGACAGCTGTCATTAAAGGTTATTTTCAGATAACAAATTTAAGTACACCCTTTTGTCATCTGTGCCCATGTAGATCATGAGTTCTGGAGATCATTATCTACAATACATACATAATTTTGATAATTCTTCAAGGACTTAGAACATTACTGTGCATACAGTGGGAGTTGAATAAATAAAAGGTTGACATTGATTGATAGTCTCTTCCCTAAAGGAAATTGATCTCCAATTCAAATCTTCAACATAACACTGAGCAAGGTTAATCTTCATATCCCCACAGATGGAGACTAATGGGATAGGCCTAAGTAGGCAGAAATGCATCAGGAAACCAAATTGGGAAATGATAGCTATTGTCACCTAGGGAATTGCTAAAAGTGGTTGTCACTCATGGCCCCTGGCTCCAATGTCTGAATATTTTTATTTTTCTCCAAAAAGACATCATAGACTGGTAAAAGAACACTGACAGAAGTGAAAAATGCATACAAATAAAATTTTTAAAGATTATTGAAAACTGGCATTAGCAAGTTGGTCATGAACAACTCTTAGTTACTTGCTTTTGAAAAATGGTAGCTGCTGAGATCCTGTAGGTAGATGAAAGACAGCTCCTCCTCTTCACCCTCACACCAAGTCAAAGACAAAACACTGTCATAGACACAGACAAGTATTAAAGCAACATACCTCAGCCAAAGGGGCCAAGGTACTCTGTAAACAAACATCCATCAGCAATTGACACTAAGTAGTTCCTACAACCTGTTCTGCATATTTGAAGAAGTCCGAACTCTGTCCTTTCTGGCGCTCCGGAATATTTTACCCAGTCCATGTACCTTTCTTTTAAATTTTTTACTGAATTTATTGGGATGACATTGGTTAATAAAATTATATAGATTTCAGACATACAATGCTATAATATCTACATGATTCTGAGTCATTTACATAAGACAAGGGTCATTTCTTCATTCTTCTAATGACATGGAACATTATTATTTTTCCTACTTCTAGTTTTTGATATATGACCTTTCATCAGTTTTCTAGAGAAGAAAATATGGCTTTATTTACTACATGATGGAGATCTTACTCTTCCAGAGATGACTTTTCTCATTCCAGTCAACTCTCCAAAGATGAAAAAGTGACCCTGTGAGATTATAAAAATAATCCTCAGATATGTTTATATTCCCCCTGAGGTCTGAAATGTAAGGTAACAGAGAAAAAAACTGGTATATATTTATTACCAATAAACTCATGTTTGTTCCCTTTATTATTATAAAAAAGATAAATCCAGGGCCCATTTACTTATCCAAATGCAAATTAGAGAAACATAGGCCCTAGTATCTTCTGAAGCCTGACAGAATACTGCAGAAACCAGACAGCTTTATGTAGCCCCAGAAGCCTGTTTGCTTCCAGAGCATTCCTGTCCAGGACCATGGGAAAATTTGGGTAGTGTGAGCGACCAAGAACTGCAGTTATGACCAGTTAGGAATATATGGTTTGTGAAGGATAAGTAGCAGTGAAATAGCAAATCCATAGGAACAGTACTTCTCAAACTTCAATTGTAAGGGAATTAATTACCTGGGAGCTTACAAAAATACAGTTTCTTCTCAGCAGGTCTAGGGTAGGGTTGAGAGTTTGCATTTCCAATGAGTTCCTAGGTGATGTCAATACCGATGGCTCAAGATAAGGAGCAAGACATTAGGGACAAGTAGTAGTTCTTACAATGGTCTCTGGAGGACATTCTAAATACAATATATTTTGAGTTTCAGGTCAATGTACTATGGACCTCAAAAGTATATATATCTTTTAAATGTCTGGATAAATTCATACTGTTTTAAATTTTTTTGGTAGAAAAATATAGCAAACATAAAATATGAGCAAATCATCCTTCATGGATTTTTCACAAAACCATTTAACCACCAAACACACCAAGAAAGAGAATATTACCAGAACCCCAGAAGCCTCTGCACACCCAGCTCTAAATCACTCCTTACTGCCCTTGCCTTCCCAAAGGCACCACCATCCTGACTCCTGGAAGCAGAGTGTAGTTTGTTGCAAACTTTATATAAACAAAGTTGTGCAGTAAGTACTCTTTTGTTTCTGGCTTCAGTCACCATATGTTTGTGATATTCATCCACAGGAGTATGCAGTTTGTTGTTTTTCATTCTTCTATACCAGATCAACAACGTTTTTCTCTAAAGGGTCCGATAGTAAACATTTGCAGCTTTGGCTGCCATAAGGACTTTTTTTCGCAACTTCTCAACTCTAGCGTGACACAGCCCCGGACAATCCATAAACAAATAGACCTGGCTCTGCTCCAATTAAATGTTAGTTACAAAGGCAGCCACACATCAAATTTGACCTGTGGGTCATAGTGCACTGACCCCTGCTCTATTGTAGTCTATTTGTAAAGCTTAATCACAATTTATTTCTCCATTTCTGCTTTCTTTTATTTTTCAAGCACATGTTGACTATTTTTTTAAATCACCTCTCCATTTTCTTCTTAATGAGTGGATTAGTTTTTTATTAAAATTACTACAAATTTAGCAACTTAAAACAATACAGATTTTTTTTTTTATCTCCCAGTTCTGCAGGTCAGAAGTATGGGTGGGCTCAAGTAGTTCCTCTCCTCTAGGTCTCACAAGACTGAAATCAAAGTGTTGGCTGGCCTGGGATCTTACCCAGAGGCTCTGGGACAGAAATTGCTTCCTAGATCATTCTGGTAGTTTGTAGAAGTTGGTTCCTTGCAGTTATAGACCTAAGAATCCTGTTTTCTTGCTGGATGTGCACTGGATGTTGCCTTTAGCTTCTGGAGGTCTCTCTTTAGTCCTTGCACATATACTCCTCCATCTCAGAGCAACAATACACCAAATTCTCCTCACACTTGAAATCACTCTTCTAGAAGTTTTATGGTTCTACATTTAAATGTGCAACCTTGCCCAGCCAGCATGGCTCAGTGGTTGAGCATTGACCTATGAACCAGGAGGTCACAATTCTATTCCCGGTCAGGCCACACTCCCAGGTTGTGGGCTCGATCCCCAGTCTGGGGTGTGATTCCCTCATCATTGATGTTTCTATCTCCCTCTCCCTCTCCCTTCATCCCTGAAATCAATAAAAATCTATTTAAAAAAATAAATACATAAATAAATGTGCTACCTTCCTCAATTGATTTAAGGTACAGTATGTGGGAGTGGTGAAGAATCATTCTTTTTTCCATGTGGATATCCACTTGACCCAGCACTATTTATTGGTAAGATTATCCTTTCTCCACTGCTCTGAAGTGCCAAATCAATCAGTGGACATGGATATGCGAGTTTATGTTTGGACTACTTGTTCCACTGGTCTAGTTCCCTATCCTTATACTACTATGTGCCTCCTGGTAGGGAGGTTGAAAGGATGGCCTCTAACCAGTGAAACTACCAATGCTGACTATGAAGAACCTAGGATTCACTGTATTAATTAATTGGCTATGGTCAGTTTGCTATGCAATGATAGGTAATGTTGACCTTTATCCTGAAGGCAAAAAGGAGGTAGTAAAAGCATTTAAACAAGCAATTAGCTTTTTTATTGTTTTTCAATAAACCTGTTAGGTGGGAACAATATAGAAGAGTTTCACCATTAAATTGTGTTTTAAACAAATATACTAACAATTATAGAGAAGAGGGGTTGTGAATCTGGAGTTTATTGAAGTGGTCAAGACTAGAGACGACAGGGTCCTGAGATGGGCTTGTGACAATGATGGTGTGAATATGAAAGATTTAATGGATGCTGCTTAGAGACTAATTATACCTGGAGTGTTGACTCCAATGATGAGAGAGATGGTACCTAGCAATGCTGCTAATAAAGAATTCAGGAGAAGTTATGAGTTGAGGACTGAGTATGTTGAGTTAAGTTGTTGACAATATATCTAAATGTAAATATTTCCCAGAGAGAAAGAGGGGCTGGTGCTCAGCAATAAATCAAAGCTGGAAATAGATTTGGGGGAGTTTTCTGCATTTAGATAATTGGAGCCATGATTAGATCCGATCATCTAGGGAATGTGCACAAAGCAAGAAGAAAAGGCTACTGTGGATAGACTTTTGGTGAATTTCACCATCCATGGGGCATTCGAAGAGAGAGGGGGGGAGAAACTGATTTGGTGTAAAGTAGAAAGGGAATCAGGAACAAATAATAATCTCTTTTACATCCACCGTATGTTATAGCTTACTCTGCAATTATAGCCATCTTAAAATAACTGCTCTACTTAAAATATATAATGTTGCACAGAAAAAATATTGACCTTGTCTTTGTCCTTTTCTATAAGAATCAATTAAAATAATGTTTTCTATAATAGAAGCATTACCTATAATGTTAATCTAAGTGTATGACCACACCAGAGATTAAATTGATGAGAAAGACATTCCTAAATGATAATAATAACTTTCATGATGCAGTGAGGTAGCCTCATTTTATTTTCATTAAAAACAGACAAGTGGAATAGAAAAAGCCTCAGCTGGAATCACATGCTCAGGATTGCAAAGAATAAAGGAAACGTTCCTTGTTGCATGGATATGGTTAAGGTGAGATGGTTAGGCTGAGAGGGAATTGGTGTTCAGATCACAATGCAGGGTTCCATTTGCATGCCCTGGTGGATGTTGGGTACTCCCAGCTTTTGATGATGAGGTTGGGAGTTCCTAGTGATCTCCCTGCAATTTCCTAGCAGGGTCTATACAATGAAATGCCTGCAATGTAGATAAAACTGAAAAGCAAGGCATGCTGGGACAGGAAAGCAAAACCACTCAGCCAGCTCAGCTGTCCTCAACCTGTGAAGCGTCTGTTGCCCTCCAGGCTCTTGAACACAACAACCAAAAGCCATCAGTTCAGGGGTCCATGTTCATTTCATGCAGTGAAGTTGTTGCTTCACCCACCGGGCAGCAAAACAATATAAAACTAGAGGAGGGAATCAAATCAATAGCCGGTCCAGCAGGAGACAGTGTGTGTTCTCCTCTGAGCTGTTAGCAGGTGCACTGGGTGAATACAGATACGTTGATAAATGGCTGATTCGATAGAGTGGTAGCAAACACATGCTTTGCCAGAGATGACTTTTTAAGTCACCATGCATCAAACAGACATTGTCAGCCTTTGAGGCTAAAGCTGTGAAGCCTCGTTGTGCTCTTTGAACTACCTCTGAGACCCAGAGTCTGAAAAGGGCCTGAGTGCTCCACTGAATCCATTGGGAGGATTGAAAGCTCCAAGAGGAGCGCCATCCTATCCAGGGGGGAAATGCACTGATGGAAGGAGCCAGTGTGAACTAGTCTTTAATAATTACCAGAAAGCTGGAATCGACTGGTGTTTTGCTGAGCTATATTTTATCTTTATTGGATTAACTGTGACACAGTAGGTTATGTCAAAGGGAATCTGCATGAATATTAAAAGTAAATGTGGTGTGAATAATAGATAACTTACATTAGATGCACCAGCATGCAGTAATTTTTATTCACCTACATAATTAGATTAAAACAAATCTGCTGAATAAAATACATTGTCTTACTATAATCTGGTTTGAAAACACCCAAAATTTATGGGCAAAGGATGTTTGCTGATATTTTACATATAAATACATAATTCACCCCGAGAAATGTTTTCCAAAAGGTTCATGGTAGTTATGAGACTGGGTGGTTGTGAATGTGAACAGTCTAGAGCCAGTACAAAATACCCTTTAGGTCAAATAAGACTCTTACAATGTTGACACCAGAAAAAAAGGCCAACATGTGTTTTTTATGTTCATGTCTAGGAAATTACAAAGGACAATAAATCACTCAAGAAAACTTACTGGAGAAAAGTCCTTGTCTGCAAACTGACAATCCACCTGTTATTATTTTCAAATGTCTGCTTTCTTTTCTCCACTTTAGTTTTGGAAGATAAACTTGTTCTTAAGGCAAGTTATGGTCCTCTTTGGGGCTGGGGAAAGCTGGCATTAAGATTTTTCTGGTACACCTCCAAACCTCCCAGTCTTTAAGCCGGTATCTTCCCACTTTCCACCATTGTCTCCCATATGCTGTTTCCCACTGCAAAAAATAAAAATAAAAAAAAATCAGCTGGAATCTGCTATAACAAGAGGTGGGTTCCAACACTGTCTAATTCCACCGACCTATGGATGCTGGGGACTCCCCCATGAATCTCTCTCAGCACCTGGAGGCTTCTGGATAACCTGGGCCATGCAGAGAAGTTTGAGTGTGGCTCAGCAAAGTCTGTGAGGGGGGGGGACCTCACTTCTGCTGGGTGATACCCAGGCGATATGCTGGCGGAGACAGGTGGAAGGCTCTCCCAGAGAGCCACATGGCTCATCAGGCAGGTGAGGAGTGGGTTTACTCTGGAACTGATGGAGGAGCTGCCAGTCCTAGCTGGTCCCCCACAGCTCTCTGCTCTGGTGCTGGCAAGAAATGGTGTTGGGCACTTTCTGCTGACCCTGCTTTCCTCATGTGGTACCAGGTTCCCTCCTGATCGATCCTGCAGCTCCTCTTCCCCTTTCTCCTCCCAGTGCACCTGGACTACGTGGCCACATGCTCTGATCTGCCTGGGTCATGTTCTAGCCTACTCATTTGGTCCCAGGAAAAGGAACGATAGTGCCCTTTTTACTCTCAACAGTGACCTGTTCAGACACTGAGTTATGTGGTCACCCTAACCTTGTCCAGTCCTGCTGGGAGGTCATTGTTTGAGTTCCTCGGTCTTCTCTTGTGATCTGTTGCTCCAGCACGATCTGATTCCCTGTCTCCTTTAGGGCCTTATGCTTGGATTTTTAAGAATCTCTCTCTTTCTCTTTCTCTCTCCCCACCCCCACAAAATTAATTCTTGCAAATGTAACATTTGGCTATCCAATAGGTTTCTGAGGATGACATCACAAGCTAATTTTAGCAGTCCAAGATGGAACATTAACTACTGTGCTTTTTTAAAAAATATCCCTACCACACTGATTCTCCTTGAGACAATGGAGATGGCTGATGATGGAAAGTGGAAAGTGTCCCATACAGAAGAGTCAAGAAAAAACAAACAAGCTGAAGGCTTTTACAGTAAGACATACTTTCTCCCCTAGCCAGTGTGGTTGAGTGTCAACCTATGAACCAATAGGTCACCAGTTTGATTCCCAGTCAGGGCACATGGCAGGGTTCCGGGCTCTATCCACAGTGGGGGGAGGGGGGTGCAGGAGGCAGCTGACCGATGTTTCTCTCTCTCATCGATGTTTCTATCTCTCTAGCCCTCTCCCTTCCTCTTTCTCTAAAATCAATAAAAACATTTTTAAAAACAAATTTTATCTCCATTCTCTCTCTTCTAAGTCCCTATTTGCAACTTGCAATCTCAAGACATTCTTTTTTTTAATCCTCACCCAAGGATATATTTGTATTGATTTGAGAGAGAGAAATATCAATATGAGAGAGAAACATGGATGAGTTGCCTCCAGTATGTGACCTGACAGGGGATCGAACCTCAACCCAGGTATATACCCTGACCAGGAATCGAACCCGCAACATTTTGGTGTGTGTGGCAAGGCTCCAACCAACTGAGCCACCAGGCTGGGGCTCAAGACATTCTTGTCACACCTTCTAACGTACACTTTGTGGGGGGAAATAATAATAATTGCTATCAATTATTGAGTACTTCCTAGCACCCAGCACACAGGCTGCCCCAGTACTTGCCCTGATCCCCTAGGGTGGGTATTGATATCACTGTCCCCATTTAACAGAAGTGACGACTGGTGCTGAGAGGTTAACTCACCAGTGCAAGGTTCCAGGGCGCCCAGGCGTTGAGCCCCAGCTCAGCCTAAGCAATCTGACTCCAGAGCTCCTGCACTTACAACAAAGGCTCTCCTAAGGACACAAAGCTTGCAGAGCGGTAACTTGGCAGACTGGTAAAAATACAGGATAAACTTCTGCTCCCTGAGAGAGAGGCGGGTGTGGTAAATGCTGTCAGAACCCGTTTTCACTTGGGTAGTTTCCGGCGAATGACCCCCAAATCCTCCCAAGAGCAGCTTCCAAAGGAGCCTTTGCGGGTTGCCCTCTGACAGGGAGGGCCACGAGCCTTCCCCCAAGAATTGCTCTCTCCTCATCATTATTCACATCTGTGTGCTTCTTCGCAGAGGGAGCTCTCTGTGCTGAAAGGGTCAATGGCATAGGCTGTTTGGTTAAAAGCAGCAGCAAGTCCCTCCAAAGGCAAAGTGTAATGCGGCACCTGAGCTCCACCTACTGTGCTTCTGGAGGTTGCTGGAGACCTGGGAGCCCAGCTGGCCAGGAATCCACGCCCTGCTCTGCTCCCAGAGGCCCCGTCAGCTCTGAGGATCCCACTGGGGAAATGGGCCATCAAAGAAGCTGCTAAGATCTGAGGGGCTGTGTTCTCCCACAGCTCCTCACAGGAAGTGAGAGTGGGAGGGAATCATGACAAGTAAAATCTGCAAATGTAGCCGGAGGTGTGTATGTAAAAGGATGACTAACAACACATGAATGGGTTCTAGAAATCTAATTCAGCATGCATACGTGTCAGAGCAGAAATCATCTAAGCTAGTCTCTCCTGAGCGTGGATAGAGCGCATAAAGGGAATAACCAGCCATTACAAACACGGAGTGCTTCAGCAATGTCAAAGCAATCGCACCGGAATTACCCCAGAATGTGTGCGTGGGCCTGTATTGATCATTTGGAATTAATGTCTCAGAGGCAAAGCTGTTGTTTCCCTGATCGCGTTAGGTGTTTTGCAGTGATGGATGAGGTCAAGCCGTGACCGGCAGAATTTGTCAGAATGAACACAGATGTTCCTACATGTGGTGTTTGGGTTGCGATTCTCATTTGTGGCTTTTATTGGTCCCTCCTCAACATTTCGCTGCAGTGGCAGATGTTTCCTAAGTGCGCACCTTTTGTGTGACTTTACATCCCCCTGCAGAGTGATACTGGGCCAAGGCTTCCCAGGAGGTTACAGCTAGTGAATCTTGTATACTTTTCCCCCCTTGATCAATGTAATGTATGCATGTAGCAGAAAATCAAATAGAATAGACTGGCTTATAAAATTCACTGAGTCTGTCACCTCACAGCTTCCCACTCCACTCTCCAAGGGCAATCACATTTAACGATTTCTGTTTCTAGGTCTTTGGGGAGTAAATCATGGATCTGAATAATTTTTTAGGGCTAATTTTTGATGTGCAGACGTTATAATTTTAATTGAACTTTCTGCTATTATTGAAAAGGATACTAATATCAACTCCACCATCTCTTCCTCTTTTCTTAATTTTTAATGATTATAGCACTATATTTAGGGCTTCTAATAATTACCTTTAAAATTGCTAATGAAATGCGTCTCCCCTGATTTTGCGTTCCATACATTTTTAAAAATGTAAATTAAATCCCCAATTTTTAAAATAAGAATTTTAAGTTCATCTATCCCTCCCTCTCTCTCACCCCACCCTCCCACTTCCCAATCTATTTTAAACATTAAATTGTAACTCTTCTTTTGACTAGATTGATTACAATAATCTATGCATGATTGTGTTAAAGATAAACTGGGGCATATTTACAAATTTTAGGAGTTTATTTGAACAAAAATCGAGCTGAATCAGGCAGCATCTACTCTAGAAGATAGAAGATGAGAGAAGGGAAGAACTATACAAAATGCAAGACTTTATATGTTCACACCAGGAATGTATGCATGATCTGGTATCTTCACCAGCATTCTGTGTTGTCACTGTTTCTTATTTTAGCCACTCTGATAGGTATGTAGTGATATCTCATTGTACCTTTAATTCATATTCCCTTGATAGCTAATGATGAATATATTTTCATGTACTTATTTGTCATCTGTATATTTTTTTCAGTAAAATTTCTCTACATATCATTTGCACATTTCCTAATTGGGTTGTTTGTGTTTTCCATGCTGAGTTTGAGAGTTCTTTATATATTCTAAATATTAGGCTAATTGGATATGTGGTTTGTGGACATTTTCTCCCAGTCTGTAAGTTACCTTTTCAGCTTCTTTATATAAACTTTTGTAGAGCAAATGTTTTAAATTATGATGAGGTCCAATTTACCAATTTTTCCTCACCCCTCCCGGTTTTTTTCATGCCTTTGGTGTCAAGTCTAAGAAATTTCTTCCTATCCTTAGATATAGATAAATTTTTCCTATATTTTCATTTTCTAAAGAGTTTATACATTTACATTTTACATTAAAGTCTATTGCCCATTTTGAGTTCAATTTTTATAAAAAGGTTTCGTCAAGGAGTCAAAGTTCTTTTTTTTTTGCCTATGAATGTCCAATTGCTCCAGCTCCATTTGTTGAAAAAGCTTTCCTTTCTTTACAGAATTGCTGTTGGACCTCTGCCAAAATCAATTGGACATATTTGTGTGAGACTATTTCTGGGTGTTGTTTTCTGTTCCATTGATCGATGTGTCTATCCCTCTGTCAATACCACACTGTCTTGATTACTGTAGCTATATAGTAAGTCTTAGCGTGTGATCGTGACTCCTCCCACTTTATCATCCTTTGTCAGTTTGATTTAGCTGTTCTAGAGCATATGCCTTTCCATATAAAATTTAGAACAAGCTTTTCTATGTGTACAGAAATCCTCCCTGGGATTTTGATAGATATTGTATTCAACTGATAGATTAATTTGTGGGAAATTGTCATCTTTACTATGTTGAGTCTTCCAATTCATCAACACTACATGTCTCCCCATTTATTTCTTTACAAAAAAACAACAACAACACTTTTAAAAGATTTATTTTAGAGACAAGAAGGAAGAGAGAGAAACATTGATGTGAGAGAGAAAAATCAATTGGTTGCCTCTCATATGCACTCCAACTGGGGATCAAACCCACAACCTAGGTATATGCCCTGATCAGGAATGGAACTGGTATAGGACAATGCTCCAACCAACTGAACCACACTGGCCAGGGCTCCATTTATTTCTTGATTTCTTTCATCAGCATTTGTAATTTTCAGCATACAGATCTCATATGTGTTTTGTTAAGTATATATCTATTTTGTTTTCTTTAGAGTGATTGCAAATGGTATTGTGCTTTTTGTTTTGGTTTTCACATGTTTATTGTAGAATATACCTGGTAGAAATGGGATTAATGTTTGTGTCATGAATCTTGTATAAAATGACCTTGCTGAACTAATTTGTTTAGTTCTAGGTGTTTTTCTGTAGATTCTTTGTAAATTATATGGACATATTTATGTCATCTTCATCTACAAAATAAGGCAATTTTACTTCTGTCTTTCCAATCTATATGCCTTTTACTACACATTCTTGCTTCATTTTAGTAGCTAGAACATCCAGTACTATGTTAAATAAGAGTGGCAAACAAAGAAATATTTTCCTTATTCTTGATTTTAGAAGGAAAGCATTCCATTTCTCACCATGAAATTAGTTGTAGATTTTTTATACATGCTGTTTATCACACTGAGGTAATTCCCTCCCTATTCCTATGTTGCTAATTTTTTTGTCATTAGTATGTATTAAATTTTGTCAAATGTTCTCTCTGCCTCAATTGAGATGATCACATGCTTTTTCTTATTTAGTTTGGTGATATGATATATTCTACTAATTAATTTTTTTGAATATTGAACCAGTCTTCCAAACCTGGAATATATCCAATGGGGTCATGGTATATAACGATTTTTATATATTGTTAGATTCAATTTGTTAGTATTTTGTTGAAGATTTTTGCTTCTAAGTTCAGGAGAAATATTGATCTATAGTTTTCCTGTTTTGTACTGTCTTTGGTGTTGATATGAAGATAAGGAGGTCTATGCCATCTTGTCTAGACTGGAAGTCTTCAATCACAGTTTTAAAAATTCTGTTGCTTGTAAATTTTCTCTTTCATAAATACTTGTTTATTTTTGTATTTCCTCTTGCCTTCTTCAGGATTTCTTAAGTGACTAGTGGGTCTTACTTTTCAATTCATTTAAGTATGGGGTATGAGGAAGCCTGAAAAGAAGTTCCATGTAGATAGGTGGGTAGGGTCTGTCTACTTCACTTCACAGCGTATGGGCAGACAGCAAGCTATCAGTACATGAAATAGTATTTACAAATTTCTCTAGAGAGATAGAACAGAGCAGAGATGTTGCCCCTAGAGTGCACACAAGGAAACCTGCTGATTACAAGGAAGATACTGTCAGCAGCAAAACCCCTGAGAGGTGTAAGCCACAGCAAGCGAGATGGAGAAGTGAGAAATGGTAATGAAAACAGAATCATTTGAAGTTCTATATTTGATATTGCCGAAGTTTCTTTCTTTATTGTCTTTGGGTTGTTTTGTTTGTTTAGCTGCAGATAAGATCTTCTCTAGTACGCTAAAAATATGATTGGCAGAAGTTAGGGAAGCTCGTTTAGTGACAGGGCTCAAGAAAAAAATCTTACTTTGTTCCACCTTTTGTAGATATCTAGATATTAGATGATTGCCTCTCAGCTTATCCACACGTTTTAAAGTTGCTATTTGAATCAGAAGTCTAGTAGAATATGTTATTAACTTTTTCTTAGCAAAATTTGATTTATGCCAATATTTGAAGAGAATGGTAGACAGTTTGCATCCAATTTTTCTCTTTATTGGAAGAGAAGAAACATCCCCCTGCTTTTTAAAGCACTAACCAATTATAAACTCTTCCACATCCTCTTCTACAAATAACATACCTTCAATCTCTGACATTAATGTTCCCCTTTCCTGTCTCATTTTTCTAAATGCAGTTCGATAAGGCTGATTAGTGCCTGGCATGGACATCTAAGGCAATCCAAGACTCAGCCAAAGGTAGTGAGGACTCAGCTAAGGAATGCGCTAAAACTTGAAAAAGGCCAGCAATGAGTTTATCAAACACCAAAACCCCTACCATCTATCAAGTAGGTTCACAGGGCAGGCAGAAAACAAAGATATAATGTCCTCATTTTTTTTTTAGATGAAAGGGCTCTCTATAGCCAAGCAGTACTATATAATGGTTTTAGGTACATATCAAAGAGCAGTGCTCCTGGGAATTGGAAACAGATGTCATTTTTAATAATTACTGACAGTATTATTGAGTATTTCCAATGGCAGGGAAGTCACTATTGTAGGAGATTGTTCATACCATCAGTAAATATTTCTTCCATAAATAGTTCAACATATATAACTCCCTAAAAGAAGCGTGACTGTGTGTTTCAGTTTTCCCAGAGCAGTTCCAGGTGGTACTGATAGTCCTGATATTACTAGTAAGTGTAGTCCCTTTCATTCTTAGAGTCTCTTGGTCATCAACCTACAAATGTCATATTTTAGTTCTAGTTTTTCCCCTGAAATTAACTACAAGTGGTTCTCAATATATAAAGATACTTAGTACCCAAAAAAGAAGAGCACTTAAAAGTGAATCCACTTAAACCCAGCCGGCATGACTCAATGGTTGAGCATCAACCTATGAACTGGCAAGTCATGATACGATTCCCAGCCAGGGCACATGCCTGGGTTGCAGGCTGGATCCCCAGTGCGGGGCGTGCAGGAGGCAGCCAATCAATGATCTCTCTCATCATTGGTGTTTCTATCTCTCTATCCTTCTCCCTTCCTCTCTGAAATCAATAAAAATATTTTTAAGTGAATCCACTTAAAATAGGAAATGAAATCTCATGGTGAAAGTAAAATATGTTTTGAATGGGCCAGTACATTAAAAGTGAAACTTGGAAAGTATAGAAAAGGTATATTTATCTTATACCACTAATAATGTTTATGTAAGAATTGTATCTTTATACTAATTCCTAGAATTAGTTCTCTTTTTCTTAAGAGGCAAATTTTTAAGGTATGAAATATTGATAGAACATTTATTATGTAACATTTTACTTTTACAATATTACTATAAAGTGGGTAAATTTTGCAAAAATATTAAAGATTTCAACCATTTTCCCAAGGGTTTTTCTTAATCCTTTACTATACTAATTATTCTTGTTTGAGATACTGGTTGAACCATCCTTGCATGCTTATCTTTCTCCACTCTTCATTTGGACAGCCATGTTTTTCAATGGCTTCCCACTGAATCTAGTAGTTCTCCAACATCACTTTCATAAACTTTATAAAATCCTTCCCTATTCACAAGATAATTTTCAATTTTTCCATGCAGTAAATTTACATTGATTTGCATTGTACTGTGGACAATTTATCAACGTTAGACAATGCGGGAGAATAAAAGACCAAAAAAAATATATTTTTGATGTGATAGGTGTGGTTATATATCAATATTGAGCAGTACAGGTATTTTATGTCTGAGCTTCCGAAACTGAGAGAACTTAATTAAAATTCAGATGTATGCTCTGTATCTACTTTGAGCAATAATAATATTAAGTATAATTTTTGAACATTTACTATATGTTAGGCTCTGTGTTTGGCAGTGTGGATAAAGAACTGAATGTGTATTCCTGATATCAACAGACAATTTAAAAAGCAATTTTGATGAACTAAATGACTAGGAATTAGGTAAGCAAAATGCAGTGGAACCTACAAGTAATCATTGACTTCTTAGTGGTTGGGATATTTGAAGAAGACTAGAGTTAGCCATGTAAAAATGTGAGTGGAGGAAGGAGGTACCGGGCAGAAGGAGTAAATGACTTGTGTGAAGTTCAAAGGTGCAAGCGGAAGGGCACTTTCTAAGAACTGTATTAAGTTTTTAAAAAATGGATAGAGCGTAGCCTGGAAAGGAACAGTGACAAAGAATGAGACTAAAGAAACTATCAGGGCTAAGCATTGGCCCAAAAGTACAACCAAAATAAAACCAAGCTGTTGTGGCTGAATAAGAAATGAGAAGCAGCCCACCCAATCAGTATCACCCTAACTGCCACCCATAGACTATGATACTGAGGCACCTACTTACAGTTCTCTAACCCAACCCACTGTTTTTGTCACAGTATATTGCTGCTTTCATATTAGCAATAGATAGATATGTTGGCCTAATAAAAAAAGCTTTTGTGGGTATAAATACATGTAAAGATAAGTAGATGGATAGATAGAGAGAGATATATAAAGATAGAGAGAAAGACAAGCATTTTTTGTGCAAAAGATTTGAGTATTCCAATTTGTATTTTTTTATTTTCTAACACATGCAGAGTGCATTCATAGTCTCAACTATTTTCAATTCCTATCTCTAACCAACTGAGTTGGGTTCACGCAATTATTCTACCAAATTATTCTAGCAAGTTATTTTGGCTAATGTTCTTATATAGGAGAGCTACAGTTAGCCAAGAAAACAGGACTTCTCAAATATGACCTTGAATATGACTGATTATAAAATTTTATATGAAAGAACATCTTGTAAATCATAACTTTGACTTGTCCTGTCTTTTCAGAAAATGAGAAAAAGCTTTTTACTGTAAAATTATGTAAATCACAGGAAATAACCTACCTTGTGTAATTGAGTATCTTAGGTCAAATTCCCTCAAAGCGTACTCTATGACAGGGATTTGAATATACATGATGAATTGATGGTGTGCTCTGGAGGAAAAGTCCTGTGAGGGAGTGATTGAAGCAGGATAGAGACGGAGTAAGAACTGAATAAGAATGTGGTCACAGAGCCAAAAAAAAAAAAACTCTAGGGCATAAATTGTACCAAAGAGATTATTTCCTTGAAGCAAGGACTTTCCTCTTGTACTCTCATATCACTCAGCAATTAGCCCTTTCTTAGATGGAGAAGGATACCTAAGAACCCCTCAAATAAAAGTAATTTCTACAAAGTAGAAGGTGATTTGAAGCATTTACAGTCAACATTCACAGAAGCCTAATAAAGAGGATTGGGTAAGGCACAAAAACACAGTCCAACCCTTGGATTGCCCAAATCCACTTGTTTCTCACATTCCATTCACTCTATTCAGCATCCAGGCATAGGTACTCTAGGATTCTACTGTCACAATTCCCAGGGAAATTTACAAGAGGGGAATTTGTTGGTCAACCTACAGTACCTGGTGTTGCAATTAGACTCCAGACCATAATTTATATTATTATTCCCATTCTTTACCATGAATTCTAGACCTCTCTCATTCTTAGCTTATATTTTTGCTCTTTAGGTGGCCTACCTGATGGGATGACCAAGATCCTCACCACTAAGGGGTCTAAGGCCTTTACAAGGCCATGGTTGCTCTCCTTGACCATTTTCAGTTAAACTGGGCATAGGAATACCAAATGCCAAATATATTCTCCTCTGCCCCATTATGCAGCAGCATTCCTACTACTTCTGATGATCACAGATAATTACCTTGCCAGTGTGGTAACTCCTTTCTGTACCTACTAGTCTACTGGCACAAGTTGCTCAGAGTGATCAGGCAGCAGTCTTACCTTTAAATTGAATGAAATTCTATGTCTTCTGATGGAAGTATATCTCCATCTGGGAACTTGGGAGAATGAAAAGGACAAATCCCGCCCCCCCCCCATAAGGTCTCTGGGAGTGACAAAGAGAAGGACCATATATACCTCCACCCTTTAGTTCCAAACTCATATATTCTACCCAGCTGGGACTCAGTTCCATATAATAACCACCCCTCTGCTTGTGCCTCAATATTCTGAAAACCAATGGAGTTTAGATATGGTGCTGGAGAAATTGGGAGAGTGAGTGTCTTAGACTGGACCCTCCAAAAGAGAACCTGAAGCAGGGATGTTAAAGTAAGAGGCTTATTTGGATAGTGATTACAGGAAGTCCTCAGAGAGGAGTGGGAAAATGAAAGGGGGAAGAGATGGAAACCAGTGTGCGTGCATTAATAAACAGATTATATCAGTGGGCAACTTTGAGTCAATCCCAACAGTGACCTATGGAGAGATGGTAGAATACATCTCAGATTTTTCACCCAAGGGGCTAGGCAGCTGGAGTATTTATTCTCCAATTCCCATCCATAATTGGCTGAGGGATCCTCTTCAGTACTCCCATGTTGCCCTTCCATGTGGGTGACTAAGAGAGCCCTCAGATAGAGAGTTGTAGAAGTTGGCAGTAAGATACTGCTGGAAGTGGTAAATGCCAAGGGGATATGGTGAAGGCACCAAGAGAATTTGTTGAAAGTAAGTACCCTAAAAGAATGAGTTTCTGCCATAACCGGTTTGGCTCAGTGGATAGAGCGTCCGCCTGCAGACTGAAAGAATGAGTTTCTACCACCAATGGAATAGGGGCTTGTAAATAGATATATAGATATTTAGCCTGAATTACTTAAGGGGAAAGAAGTTACATTTCTTATATTTTGTTGATGAGCATTTATAAACCTTACATTTATATTCAGAGTTCACTTTGACATGGGAAAATAAAATCAAATGCTGCTGTTCACCACCAGAGCTATGAGAAGAATAACTGGACTGGAGTCAAGAACTTGCAATATGGCTCGTTTTCTCCCTTGGTGAAAAGGCAAGCACCTAATTCCAAGGAACTTTGTTTCTGTAAAAAGCATTAAAGTTCTGGGGTAAGAGAAACTATAAAATGACACCATAAAAGTTGACAGATCTCAATATACTGGTAAAGAAGTACAAATAGCACATATCAGAACTGCATTAGCCAAGATCCTATAATTACAGATATTTAATAAAATTAATTTAATGGCCAACAATCCAAACTTGTAAAAGCACATGTGAGAATCAAATAAAGTGGAATAACATGCATTTTAGACTTTTTAAGAAAATTGTGGACTAATAATTTCTGCAGCAACCTTATGTCAAAACAATCCTGACCTCATAAACACTCTGAACTGAGTCTGAAACTCTAAAGCAAACCAGATACAGAATCTTCTGTTATTAGGGTACAACAGTAGGAATAATCAAAAAGCTCCAACTTATAATAGAATTAATACCACTATAGTCAGAAGATTTGAGGTTTGGTCTTATCTTCAGCACTTATATGACTAAATAAACTTCAAGAAGTTTCTAAGCTTTGCTGAGCCCTAGCAGCTGAGATAATATATATAAAAGTACTTCATTAATCACATATGTTCAACATGATTAAGGGCTTAGTTTATGTTTCAATAATAAAAGTGCAGATCAGAGACAATTAACCAGATACAACAAATAAAAATCTCATACTGTGAAATTAGAAACAAAGATAGATTCTCATTCTCGGTAGTAAAGGCAGTTTTGTGTAGACAATTAAAAAAACAGGAGCCTGGCTGGTGTGGCTCAGTGGTTGAGCATCAACCCATGAACCAAAACATCACTGGTTGATTCTCAGTCAGGGCACATGCCGGGTTTCGGACTTGATCCCCAATAGGGGGCATGTAGGAGACAGCCAACCAATGTTTCTCTCTCATTGATGTTTCTATATCTCTATCCTTCACCCTTCCTATCTCTCTAAATCAATTTTAAAAATACATATTTAAAAAAAGAAAAAACAGGAAATTTTGTCAGTATCACTACAATTTCTAGTTCTTATATTTATGCACTTCTCCCTCCTTCTGAATGGGGCTATGTGACTAGTTCTAGGACAGTGATGGCGAACTTTTTGAGCTCGGCGTGTCAGCATTTTGAAAAACCCTAACTTAACTCTGGTGCCTTGTCACATATAGAAATTTTTTGATATTTGCAACCATAGTAAAACAAAGACTTATATTTTTGATATTTATTTTATATATTTAAATGCCATTTAACAAAGAAAAATCAACCAAAAAAATGAGTTCGCCTGTCACCTCTGACATCCGTGTCATAGGTTCGCCATCACTGTTCTAGGACAATGGTTTGTCAGCAGAAGTGATGTCT
This sequence comes from Myotis lucifugus, assembly GCF_000147115.1. NCBI lineage: Eukaryota > Metazoa > Chordata > Mammalia > Chiroptera > Vespertilionidae > Myotis > Myotis lucifugus. The sequence goes on from NW_005871079.1 coordinate 9,354,685, forward strand.
GACTCTACAGGGCTAAAGTTTTAACTGCCAATGCAAAGCCCTCCAACATTCTCTTCCCCTACCAAGGTGGCTGAGGAGGCCTCAGCTCAGATGGTGAAACCAAAAGATCCAAGCTGTCTGGATAAATGAGTTGCCAAATGGAGGAATATTTCCCTGGAGAGTCACAGGAACCCACAGCAGATTTTTACATGAGGAGGAAATAAAGCTCTATAAAACTTTGAGTGTTTTTTTATGTTTTGTTTTGTTTCTTTGTTTGTTACTGCAGCATAATTCAGCCTATCCTGACTAGTACAATCACTGCAATAACTGTTAGGGGCTGTTAGCAGAGTTTTGGTTAACTTTAGGTATCTGTACCTCATAAATAATATTAATCAAGAAAACTTTTGTTTTATTCAAACCCTTCAATTCACTACTGGTCTTTAGGTTGCAATTTCACAATGCTAGAAAATTGGTTGGTTTAGTAAAGTCAATTTTAAAAAAATGTTACTTTCCTTCACGAATGTTCTTCCATAGACACATTTACAGAATCACTACTGGATTTTTCCACTATCCCAAATTTATTTTATAGTATTTATAAAATGTGTAGCATAATGCATCTGGCCAATTGCAAAGTGGTTCCCAAGATTAGAGGAAGGAGATGACTTTGTTATTATTTATTTATAATCCTACATTTTTCTGAAAGGATTTGGGACACAAATGATGAATTAATCTCCAATTTCCTTCACTGGTCTTATTTATTCCATAGCAAACTGCATTGCTATGAACTAATTACAAAAGGACTGGAATTAAGTATAATGGCATTTGAGCCATCCATTTATAAATATTGTAAAATATGAATATAAATCAGGATAATGAACAGCCATTAATAAGTCTCTATTATTACCACAAAATTTCCATGACTTTGGGAAAATTGTTTACATTCTATTATTGATAAATTGGAAATGTGTTGGCCATTCCAAAGATATGATAATGAGAGAGACAGGTATCACCGAGGAAAGGATGTGGGAACTTGTATAGAAAATAAGAAAACATTCTGCTCATTAGAAAGGATTTGCAAGGATTTGCAAAGTAAAATCAAAAGAATATTTCATTTCAAATTGCAGTGGTGTTTTAATGTCTCCTTTATTTTAAGAATTGACTGGAAAAGAATAACTACCATTTAGAGTGGAGGGGGTTGGTCAGGAGGTGGATTTCTGAAGGGAACACTTTGTTTCCTACATCGCTTTGGATCTGGTCACAAATCAATGTCACTCACCTTTAAGATATGTGGTTTGACGGTTTGGAGTTGGTTTTTTAATCCTCACCTGAGGACATGCTTAGGGAGAGGAAAGGTGAGAGAGAGAAAAAAATCAATGTGGAAGAAAAACATCAACCAGCTGCCTTCCCTACATGCCCGACCTGGGATTGAACCTGCAACCTAGGCATGCGCCCTGATGGGGAATAGAACCGACAATCTTTCAGTGCATGGGATTACTTCCAACCAACTGAGCCACTCCAGCGAGGCTTGGAGTTTTGTTTTTTATTCTTATTCATGCTGAAGACCGATGTAGTGGTTGTGAACCTGTGGTACCTGGACCGCCAGCAACAACATCACCTGGGAACTTTTAGAAATCTCCTGAATTAAAAACTTGACATGGGGCAAGGCAATCTATTATAACAAGTCCTGCCTGTGGTCCTGATGCATGCTGAAGTTTGAGAAACATTGAACAAAGGGGTCTTTCCTTCGAACTCTGCAAAAAAACACCCCAATCTATTAAATGCACACTAGCATTCAGAGATCAGATATCAACTGAGTACCTGTAAGACATTTTCTAACATTTAAACTCCTATTTTCTGATTCTCTTAGATTAAGATCTGACTCCCTAAATTTCAAAATGAGACCAGTTTTTATGTTTAAGTAATAAACCCTTAAAAATATGTGACTTTTATTGGAAGCGCTGACACAATCTTAATGATAGCATTGCAAATGGTGATGCTATAATTAAGCTTCGATCTCCTTTGGAAAAAAAAAAAGGAGGAGAGAACGTGAAGAAGGAGGTTACTGTTCAATGAACTGCTCTGTCATTTGCCGCAGTGATTCTTAATTGTGTCTCATTACGGCAAGATGATCATTACTCTACTTGTCTGTCTGATTTAGAGACCACTAAAAGTGTCTTGTAACACGCAGCCGTCTCCCTTGCAACAGTCCTTTGGCTCTCACCCTCATTACTCAGAATCTGTCCAATTATTTGTCATTAAAGTAATAAAAAGGACTGCAGCAGAAAATGTGGGAGGTAACTGTTGGAGGTCTGCCCGGGGAGGAAGAAAAAAAATGCACACTGTTTTCAAGGCACTGGGAAGGTGACATCGTTAATTAAGTGTTAGGAAATATGCAAATCAGCCCCACTCTCAAGAGACTGTAATAAAACTGAGAAAACATTATTATCACTGCAAGTAAGAGAAGGCTGTGTTCCCCCATCTGGAAGTCTGTGTCATTTTCTGGTGGAGACTCAAACAAGAAGGGAAGGGTGCTGGGAGAGAGATAAAGAAGGTGGAGTTGTTCAGGGCCATTGAGTGTGCTCAGGCTGTTAAGTGTTCAGAATTAAGGTATCAACACGGAAGGCCAGTGGATTACAACTTTTAATGAGGGCTGTTTGTCTAATCACAGGATTTGCACACCCAATTTCCTCTGCAAAATGACTTACAACTCATCAGCAGGCAGTGTTTTTGTAGGTTAAAGGAAGGGGAGAGGAAGCGGGGGGAGGCTAACAGCTGGTATAGTAGGCATCTTGGGTGTTGTTTTTAAGGTGGTAATGAAGCAAAGCACTTAGAAGAACGTGGACATTTGCTTATTTATTAAAAATATACCAAGCACTGACAGGGGCCTCTGGACCATTGCCCAAGCTGAAACCTCTGACTTTTCTTCATTCTCCTACATCTTGTTACCCTGGCCAACTCTTTTTCTTATCTTTGGAAGTTCATAGTGCCAATTCCTCATGAAAACTATGCCTTATTTCAACTCCAGATAAGTATACCAAAGCCAAAACAGTGTGTTTGCTATGCAAACATAGCTCCAAGACAATGTTTCTGGCTTCCTTATTTCATCCAGTTGCAGATATTTACATAAAACCTTCCTAAATGGAAATATTGGAGCTGAACCTGACTCTAGAGTTTCCCAGGGAGACTTTCATTTGATCACAATGAAATTAAAGTCTTCTTAATAACCTTTAGGAAAAGTTATCTTGCATACTGCATTAGCTAATAACTGCTGCTTAGCAAATCATCCCCAAACTTAGATGCTTAATTATTACTAAGGAGTCTGTATGTCAACTGGGTCTGTGAGCTTTGATCAGCTGGTGGTTGGATTAGGGTTAGGTTAAGTAGGCTGGACTTGCACACATATTTGGGTATCTGTTGTCTTTAAGTTCTCTGAGAAAGGGATTAGTTTGGACAACTGAGCTCTCCTCCATGGCACCTCTAATCCTGCAGGAGATTGTTGAAGGCTGCTGGCAGGGTTCTGAGAGAGTAGAAGCATGCTAAAGGTTGAGGCATAGGTTTGGAACCTGTGTGTTCTCACTTTTGTCCCATTCAATTAGCCAAAGGATTAATTCTAGAATCAAGAGGTGGAAATTTACTTCATTACTTGATGAGAGGAGCTATAATGTCACACTTCTAAGGGCTTGGAGACAGGCAGGATTGAAGAATCAAGGTAACCAGTTCCCATTTGTGGGCATGGACAGAAGTGAATATCCTGAACTGGATGGATCATGGAGTATCTTATTTATGCCAAGTACTACTCTTAAGAGACTGTAATAAAACTGAGAAATTTGGGCTCCTCCCAACCACAGAATAAACTTCCTTGCTATATTAATTTCCTGAGACTTCTGTAACAAATTCCTACTAACCCAGCGGATTAAAAAAATATCAACTTATTCTCCGGTAGTCGTGGAGGTTAAAATCCTGAAATCTTCCTCTTCTAAGTACTCTTGTCATTGTATTTAGATATCTAAGAGTATGTTCACCCCCTCCCCACCCCACTACTTTTGCTAATGTAAATCCCCCATCTTTATTCAGGAACTAGAGCACAAAGGGCCCTGAAACATTGACTTAAAGAAATCTCTCTAACTAGAGGAAATGAGTAGGAATATGGCATCTTTTGAAATAACAAAAACTTCATATTGGATCAAAGATCACTAGATATTATCACTTCCATACCTCATTTGCTGGGTCTTCTCAACTATGAAACCTGAGGAGCTGGGAATCAGAAATCAATTCTAGTTCCTACATTACTGTGTATTTATTTTTCAAAGCCCTCCAGGAGGAAGAATATTACCTGCCTACTTTTAATGAGTGCAATGCCTGTTGAAAGTGATAGATAATTACCAAGTCAAGTACACATTAACATTATGTAAAACACTCTGGCATTTTTCTGTGCTGCAATTCATTGAACTGTATCACTCTGATGACCAAATAATGAATTAGAGTCCAATTAGGAAAGCACTGTGTGTTTAATGCAAACCTTCTCCTACGTCTCCCCAGTACCTTGACAACAAGTACACACACATAAAGGACATGAATGCATCAGTTTCTCATTTTTATAGCCAATGAATATGCTTTTCAGACTGATGCCTCCAAGAATAATTTTTATACCACAGTTTGTCACATAAAAAGAAATCATTGCATAGTGGCCTTGTTCCAGACTTGTGTGGTAGAATGAATATAGGTGCCAACAGATAGCTACAGTTACCCTTGGGGAATAGGGACAGAGTTCATCCATTGTCCAACTTCATATTAATGCAACATGATACAACTTGATATACTGTAGTGTTCTACTTATTATCATTGATTATAAATAAGTAGAGGCCCAGTGCATGAATTCGTGCATGGATGGGGTCCTTCTGGGTGGCCTGCAGGGATCGGACCGAAACCCGCAGTCCAACACTGCCTGCAGCTCCTACCTACAGCTCCCACTCATCCTGGCCCCACTGTGTATACTGTGGGCTCACGCCCAATCAGTCCCAGTCGGAAGAGGCTTGGGCTGCCGCAGCAGTGCTTGCCAGCCATGAGCCCTGTTTCTGGCACCCTCCCAAGGGGAGTGGCCTGCAGGATCAGGCTGAAACCGGCTCTCCAACATCCCCCAAGGGGTCCCAGATTGTGAGAGGGTGCAGGCCAGACTGAGGGACCCCACCGCTACACGATTGGGCCAGGGAGGGACTGCAGGAGGGCTCCAGGGCATGGCCAGCCCATCTTGCTCAGTCCCAGCAGCAAGCTAACCTACCAGTTCAGAGCATCTGCCCCCTGGTGGTCAGTGCACGTCATAGCGAGAGGTTGAGCAGCCTTAGCATATCATTAACATATTATGCTTTGGTTCAGTTGTTCTGCCGTTTGGTCTATTTGCATATTACCCTTTTATTATATAGGATAAGGTGCTACTTACCAGATGCCAGCATTTGTGACAAGTGTACTTATTTAACCCTCTGTACCCTAAGCCCTACAAAGTAGGTATTCCTATCTTCCTTATATAGATAGGGAATTTGAGGATAGAGAGGTCATCTAATCTGTCCAATGTCACTCAGAGAAGAAGTGCTGGAATTGAGGTTCAAATCCAGGTCTAACTTCCTCCAAATTTGATGCTCTTAATAATCCATTATATGGTACTGGCTTCCAGAAAATGTTAGTTTTTCCAGTAAGCTTCTTATGGATCCAC